>NC_092772.1:26852638-27007978 GCF_047496795.1 Chiloscyllium punctatum
ACTCTCACACACACAGATTCACACACATTCACACACTTGCACACACACACACATACATTCACACACTCACACTCTCACTCACACACACACTTACACATACACTCACACATACACACAGGCACACTGTCATACACACACAAACACACACAGATGCACACACAGTCTCACTCACACTCACATACTCACACACTCCAACACACACACTCACACATACACACATACACCACACACTCACACACACTCCATCCCATCCCACACACACACGGACACTCACACATACACACTCACACACTCCAACAAACACAGACACACACACTCCAATACACACACTCTCACTCACACTCACACACACCCCACCCCACCCCTACACACACACACACACACACTTTCCCATCCAGATCTCCATTCATGGAAGTGCTGCCTTCCTCTCTCTCTCTGTCCCCCCCCCCCCACTCTCTCTCTCTTCCCTCCACACGTTGTTGATGTTGTGGAATACTGGGATAGGGAGGCCTGCTCCCCCTCACTCGAGTGGAATTGGGAAGTGGTGGCTGGGGCAGAGCTCGGTGAAGTTAAACCCCCCCCCCCCAACCCATCCTCAATCTCCCTGAGAGGCCTACTCCTTCCCCCAGCCCATCCTCCCTCCCTCTCGTGTCAGCTCCATCCACAGAGTCACATCTCAGCAAGAGGTACCTTGGGGCTGTGTCAGGAACCGTGTGGGGTGGGGGGGGGCTGGGGGGGGGGGGGGTGTTGTGGGGCTGATATGGAGTGTGTGTGTGTGTTAGAGAGGGAGAGCTGGGGGACAGCGAGGGAGAGAGGCACACTCACACTCACACACACTCACACTCACACTCACACACACACACATACACACACTCACACACACACACACATACACACACACTCACACATACACACACACTCACACACTCACACTCACACTCACACACACACACACTCACACACACACACATACACACACTCACACACACACACACATACACACACACACTCACACACACACCTCACACTCACACACACTCACACACTCACACTCACACACACTCACACACTCACACTCACACACACACACACTCACACTCCCACTGCACACACACACACACTCACACACTCACACTCCCACTGCACACACACTCACACTCCCACTGCAAACACACACTCACACACTCACACACACACACTCACACTCACACAAACTCTACACTCACACTCCCACTGCACACACACACTCACACACTCACATTCACACACACACACACTCACACAGTCACACTCACACACCCACACACAGACCCACACACACTCACACACTCACACAGTCACACAGTCACACTCACACACACACGCTCCCACTGCACACACACACTCACACACTCGCACTCCCGCTGCACACACACACTCACACACACACACACACACTCACACATACACACACTCACACATACACACACGCACACACACACACACACACTCACACATACACACACTCACACACACTCACACATACACACACACACTCACACACACACTCACACTCACACACACTCACACACTCACACTCACACACACTCACACACTCACACTCACACACACACACACTCACACTCCCACTGCACACACACACACACTCACACACTCACACTCCCACTGCACACACACTCACACACTCACACTCCCACTGCAAACACACACTCACACACTCACACACACACACTCACACTCACACACACTCACACACTCACACACTCACACTCCCACTGCACACACACACTCACACACTCACACTCACACACACACACACTCACACAGTCACACTCACACACCCACACTCCCACTGCACACACAGACCCACACACACTCACACTCACACAGTCACACAGTCACACTCACACACACACACTCCCACTGCACACACACTCACACACTCACACTCACACACTCACACACACACACTCACACAGTCACACGGTCACACTCACACACACACGCTCCCACTTCACACACACACTCACACACTCGCACTCCCGCTGCACACACACACTCACACACTCACACAGTCACACACTCACACTCACACACTCACACTCCCGCCGCACACACAGACCCACACAGACTCACACTCACACACACTCACACACACTCACTCACACTCACACACACACACTCACACTCACACACACTCACACACACACACTCACACTCACACACACTCACACACACTCACACACACTCACATTTACACACACACACTCACACTCACACACACTCTCACACTCACACACACTCACACTGACACACTCACACACCCGCCGCACACACACACAGACCCACGCACACTCCCGCCACACACACACAGACCCACGCACACTCCCGCCGCACACACACAGACCCACACACACTCCCGCCGCACACACACAGACCCACACACACTCCCACCGCACACACACAGACCCACACACACTCCCGCCGCACACACACACAGACCCACACACACTCCCACCGCACACACACAGACCCACACACACTCCCGCCGCACACACACACACAGACCCACACACACTCCCACCGCACACACACAGACCCACACACACTCCCGCCGCACACACACACAGACCCACACACACTCCCGCCGCACACACACAGACCCACACACACTCCCACCGCACACGCACAGACACACACACACTCCCACCGCACACACACACAGACCCACACACACTCCCGCCGCACACACACAGACCCACACACACTCCCGCCGCACACACACACAGACCCACACACACTCCCGCCGCACACACACACAGATCCACACACACTCCCACCGCACACACACAGACCCACACACACTCCCGCCGCACACACACACAGACCCACACACACTCCCACCGCACACACACAGACCCACACACACTCCCGCCGCACACACACACAGACCCACACACACTCCCGCCGCACACACACACACAGACCCACACACACTCCCACCGCACACACACACAGACCCACACACACTCCCGCCGCACACACACACACAGACCCACACACACTCCCGCCGCACACACACACACAGACCCACACACACTCCCACCGCACACACACAGACCCACACACACTCCCAACATACACACACAGACCCACACACACTCCCGCCGCACACACACACACAGACCCACACACACTCCCACCGCACACACACAGACCCACACACACTCCCGCCGCACACACACACAGACCCACTCACACTCCCGCCGCACACACACACAGACCCACACACACTCCCGCCGCACACACACACAGACCCACACACACTCCCACCGCACACACACACACAGATCCACGCACACTCCCGCCGCACACACACAGACCCACACACACTCCCGCCGCACACACACACACAGACCCACACACACTCCCGCCGCACACACACACAGACCCACACACACTCCCACCGCACACACACACACAGACCCACGCACACTCCCGCCGCACACACATAGACCCACACACACTCCCACCGCACACACACACAGACCCACACACACTCCCACCGCACACACACAGACCCACACACACTCCCACCGCACACACACAGACCCACACACACTCCCACCGCACACACACACAGACCCACACACACTCCCACCGCACACACACAGACCCACGCACACTCCCGCCGCACACACACACAGACCCACGCACACTCCCACCGCACACACACAGACCCACGCACACTCACACCGCACACACACACAGACCCACACACACTCCCGCCACACTCACACAGACCCACACACACTCCCACCGCACTCACACACAGACCCACACACACTCCCGTCACACACACACAGACCCACACACACTCCCACCGCACACACACAGACCCACACACACTCCCGTCACACACACACAGACCCACACACACTCCCACCGCACACACACAGACCCACACACACTCCCGCCGCACACACACACAGACCCACACACACTCCCACCGCACTCACAAACAGACCCACACACACTCCCGCCGCACACACACAGACCCACACACACTCCCGCCGCACACACACACAGACCCACACACACTCCCGCCGCACACACACACAGACCCACACACACTCCCGCCGCACACACACACACAGACCCACACACACTCCCACCGCACACTCACAGACCCACGCACACTCCCACCGCACACACACACACAGACCCACACACACTCCCGCCGCACACACACACACAGACCCACACACACTCCCGCCGCACACACACACACAGACCCACACACACTCCCACCGCACACACACAGACCCACACACACTCCCGCCGCACACACACACACAGACACACACACACTCCCGCCGCACACACAGACCCACACACACTCCCGCCGCACACACACACACAGACCCACACACACTCCCACCGCACACACACACAGACCCACACACACTCCCACCGCACACACACACACACAGACCCACACACACTCCCGCCGCACACACACACAGACCCACACACACTCCCACCGCACACACACACAGACCCACACACACTCCCACCGCACACACACACACAGACCCACACACACTCCTGCCGCACACACACACACTCCCGCCGCACACACACAGACCCACACACACTCCTGCCGCACACACACACAGAACAACACACACTCCCGCCGCACACACACAGACCCACACACACTCCCGCCGCACACACACACAGACCCACACACACTCCCGCCGCACACACACACAGACCCACACACACTCCTGCCGCACACATACACAGACCCACACACACTCCCGCCGCACACACACACACAGACCCACACACACTCCCGCCGCACACACACACAGACCCACACACACTCCCGCCGCACACACACACAGACCCACACACACTCCCACCGCACACACACACACAGACCCACACACACTCCCACCGCACACACACAGACCCACACACACTCCCACCGCACACACACAGACCCACACACACTCCCAACACACACACACAGACCCACACACACTCCCGCCACACACACACAGACCCACACACACTCCCGCCGCACACACATACACAGGCCCACACACACTCCCACCGCTCACACACACAGGCCCACACACACTCCCACCGCACACACACACAGACCCACACACACTCCCGCCGCACACACACACAGACCCACACACACTCCCGTCGCACACACACACAGACCCACACACACTCCCAACACACACACACACAGACCCACACATACTCCCACCGCACACACACACACAGACCCACACACACTCCCACCGCACACACACACAGACCCACGCACACTCCCGCCGCGCACACACACAGACCCACACACACTCCCGCCGCACACACACAGACCCACTCACACTCCCGCCGCACACACACAGACCCACACACAATCCCACCGCACACACACACAGACCCACACACACTCCCGCCGCACACACACAGACCCACACACACTCCCGCCGCACACACACACAGACCCACACACACTCCCGCCGCGCACACACACAGACCCACACACACTCCCGCCGCGCACACACACAGACCCACACACACTCCCGCCGCGCACACACACAGACCCACACACACTCCCACCGCACACACACACAGACCCACACACACTCCCGCCGCACACACACACACAGACCCACACACACTCCCACCGCACACACACACACAGACCCACACACACTCCCACCGCACACACACACAGACCCACACACACTCCCACCGCACACACACAGACCCACACACACTCCCACCGCACACACACACAGACCCACACACACTCCCGCCGCACACACACAGACCCACACACACTCCCGCCGCGCACGCACACAGACCCACATACACTCCCGCCGCGCACACACACAGACCCACACACACTCCCACCGCACACACACACAGACCCACACACACTCCCGCCGCACACACACACACAGACCCACACACACTCCCGCCGCACGCACACACACACAGACCCACACACACTCCGACTGCACACACACACAGACCCACACACAGTCCCACCGCACACACACACAGACCCACACACACTCCCACCGCACACACACACAGACCCACACACACTCCCACCGCACACACACACACAGACCCACACACACTCCCGCCGCACACACACACAGACCCACACACACTCCCGCCGCACACACACACACACACCCACACACACTCCCGCCGCACACACACACAGACCCACACACACTCCCGCCGCACACACACACAGACCCACACACACTCCCACCGCACACACACACAGACCCACACACACTCCCGCCGCACACACACACACAGACCCACACACACTCCCGCCGCACACACACACAGACCCACACACACTCCCGCCACACTCACACAGACCCACACACACTCCCGCCGCACTCACACACAGACCCACACACACTCCCGTCACACACACACAGACCCACACACACTCCCACCGCACACACACAGACCCACACACACTCCCGTCACACACACACAGACCCACACACACTCCCGCCGCACACACACACAGACCCACACACACTCCCGCCGCACACACACACAGACCCACACACACTCCCGCCGCACACACACACACAGACCCACACACACTCCCACCGCACACACACACAGACCCACACACACTCCCGCCGCACACACACACAGACCCACACACACTCCCACCGCACACACACACACTGACCCACACACACTCCCGCTGCAGACACACACAGACCCACACACACTCCCGCCGCACACACACACAGACCCACACACACTCCCGCCGCACACACACAGACCCACACACACTCCCACCGCACACACACACGGACCCACACACACTCCAACCGCACACACACAGACCCACGCACACTCCCGCCGCACACACACACAGACCCACGCACACTCCCACCGCAAACACACAGACCCACGCACACTCACACCGCACACACACACAGACCCACACACACTCCCGCCACACTCACACAGACCCACACACACTCCCACCGCACTCACACACAGACCCACACACACTCCCGTCACACACACACAGATCCACACACACTCCCACCGCACACACACAGACCCACACACACTCCCGTCACACACACACAGACCCACACACACTCCCACCGCACACACACAGACCCACACACACTCCCGCCGCACACACACACAGACCCACACACACTCCCACCGCACACACACACAGACCCACGCACACTCCCGCCGCACACACACAGACCCACACACACTCCCGCCGCACACACACACAGACCCACACACACTCCCGCCGCGCACACACACAGACCCACACACACTCCCGCCGCGCACACACACAGACCCACACACACTCCCGCCGCGCACACACACAGACCCACACACACTCCCACCGCACACACACACAGACCCACACACACTCCCGCCGCACACACACACACAGACCCACACACACTCCCACCGCACACACACACACAGACCCACACACACTCCCACCGCACACACACACAGACCCACACACACTCCCACCGCACACACACAGACCCACACACACTCCCACCGCACACACACACAGACCCACACACACTCCCGCCGCACACACACAGACCCACACACACTCCCGCCGCGCACGCACACAGACCCACATACACTCCCGCCGCGCACACACACAGACCCACACACACTCCCACCGCACACACACACAGACCCACACACACTCCCGCCGCACACACACACACAGACCCACACACACTCCCGCCGCACACACACACACAGACCCACACACACTCCCACCGCACACACACACAGACCCACACACACTCCCGCCGCGCACACACACAGACCCACACACACTCCCACCGCACACACACACAGACCCACACACACTCCCGCCGCACACACACACACAGACCCACACACACTCCCACCGCACACACACACACAGACCCACACACACTCCCACCGCACACACACACAGACCCACACACACTCCCACCGCACACACACAGACCCACACACACTCCCACCGCACACACACACAGACCCACACACACTCCCGCCGCACACACACAGACCCACACACACTCCCGCCGCGCACGCACACAGACCCACATACACTCCCGCCGCGCACACACACAGACCCACACACACTCCCACCGCACACACACACAGACCCACACACACTCCCGCCGCACACACACACACAGACCCACACACACTCCCGCCGCACACACACACACAGACCCACACACACTCCCACCGCACACACACAGACCCACACACACTCCCGCCGCACACACACACACAGACCCACACACACTCCCGCCGCACACACACACACAGACCCACACACACTCCCACCGCACACACACACACAGACCCACACACACTCCCACCGCACACACACACACAGACCCACACACACTCCCGCCGCACACACACACAGAACCACACACACTCCCACCGCACACACACACACAGACCCACACACACTCCCACCGCACACACACACTCCCGCCGCACACACACAGACCCACACACACTCCTGCCGCACACACACACAGACCCACACACACTCCCGCCGCACACACACAGACCCACACACACTCCCGCCGCACACACACACAGACCCACACACACTCCCGCCGCACACACACACAGACCCACACACACTCCTGCCGCACACATACACAGACCCACACACACTCCCGCCGCACACACACACACAGACCCACACACACTCCCGCCGCACACACACACAGACCCACACACACTCCCGCCGCACACACACACAGACCCACACACACTCCCGCCGCACACACACAGACCCACACACACTCCCGCCGCACACACACACAGACCCACACACACTCCCGCCGCACACACACAGACCCACACACACTCCCACCACACACACACACAGACCCACACACACTCCCGCCGCACTCACACACAGACCCACACACACTCCCGCCGCACACACACACACAGACCCACACACACTCCCGCCGCACACACACACAGACCCACACACACTCCCGCCGCACACACACAGACCCACACACACTCCCACCGCACACACACACACAGAACCACACACACTCCCACCGCACACACACAGACACACACACACTCCCACCGCACACACACAGACCCACACACACTCCCAACATACACACACAGACCCACACACACTCCCGCCACACACACACAGAGACCCACACACACTCCCGCCGCACACACACACAGACCCACACACACTCCCACCGCACACACACACACAGACCCACACACACTCCCACCGCACACACACAGACCCACACACACTCCCACCGCACACACACAGACCCACACACACTCCCAACACACACACACAGACCCACACACACTCCCGCCACACACACACACAGACCCACACACACGCCCGCCGCACACACACACACAGACCCACACACACTCCCACCGCACACACACAGACCCACACACACTCCCACCGCACACACACACACAGACCCACACACACTCCCACCGCACACACACAGACCCACACACACTCCCGCCGCACACACACACAGACCCACACACACTCCCACCGCACACACACACAGACCCACACACACTCCCACCGCACACACACACAGACCCACACACACTCCCACCGCACACACACACAGACCCACACACACTCCCGCCGCACACACACAGACCCACACACACTCCCGCCGCACTCACACACAGACCCACACACACTCCCGCCGCACACACACAGACCCACACACACTCCCGCCGCACACACACAGACCCACACACAATCCCACCGCACACACACACAGACCCACACACACTCCCGCCGCACACACACAGACCCACACACACTCCCGCCGCACACACACAGACCCACACACACTCCCGCCGCGCGCACACACAGACCCACACACACTCCCGCCGCGCACACACACAGACCCACACACACTCCCGCCGCACACACACACAGACCCACACACACTCCCGCCGCACACACACACACAGACCCACACACACTCCCACCGCACACACACAGACCCACACACACTCCCACACACACACACACAGACCCACACACACTCCCACACACACACACACAGACCCACACACACTCCCACCGCACACACACACAGACCCACACACACTCCCACCACACATACACACACAGACCCACACACACTCCCGCCGCACACACACACAGACCCACACACACTCCCACCGCACACACACACACAGACCCACACACACTCCCACCGCACACACACACAGACCCACACACACTCCCGCTGCACACACACACACAGACCCACACACACTCCCGCCACACACACACACAGACCCACACACACTCCCACCGCACACACACACAGACCCACACACACTCCCACCGCACACACACACATACCCACACACACTCCCACCACACACACACAGACCCACACACACTCCCAACACACACACACAGACCCACACACACTCCCGCCACACACACACAGAGACCCACACACACTCCCGCCGCACACACACACAGACCCACACACACTCCCACCGCACACACACACACAGACCCACACACACTCCCACCGCACACACACAGACCCACACACACTCCCACCGCACACACACAGACCCACACACACTCCCGCCACACACACACAGACCCACACACACTCCCGCCACACACACACACAGACCCACACACACGCCCGCCGCACACACACACACAGACCCACACACACTCCCACCGCACACACACAGACCCACACACACTCCCACCGCACACACACACACAGACCCACACACACTCCCGCCGCACACACACACAGACCCACACACACTCCCACCGCACACACACACAGACCCACACACACTCCCACCGCACACACACACAGACCCACACACACTCCCACCGCACACACACACAGACCCACACACACTCCCGCCGCACACACACAGACCCACACACACTCCCGCCGCACTCACACACAGACCCACACACACTCCCGCCGCACACACACAGACCCACACACACTCCCGCCGCACACACACAGACCCACACACAATCCCACCGCACACACACACAGACCCACACACACTCCCGCCGCACACACACAGACCCACACACACTCCCGCCGCACACACACAGACCCACACACACTCCCGCCGCGCGCACACACAGACCCACACACACTCCCGCCGCGCACACACACAGACCCACACACACTCCCACCGAACACACACACAGACCCACACACACTCCCGCCGCACACACACACACAGACCCACACACACTCCCACCGCACACACACAGACCCACACACACTCCCACACACACACACACAGACCCACACACACTCCCACACACACACACACAGACCCACACACACTCCCACCGCACACACACACAGACCCACACACACTCCCACCGCACATACACACACAGACCCACACACACTCCCACCGCACACACACACACAGACCCACACACACTCCCACCGCACACACACACACACCCACACACACTCCCGCCGCGCACACACACAGACCCACACACACTCCCACCGCACACACACACACAGACCCACACACACTCCCACCGCACACACACACACACCCACACACACTCCCGCCGCGCACACACACAGACCCACACACACTCCCACCGAACACACACACAGACCCACACACACTCCCGCCGCACACACACACACAGACCCACACACACTCCCGCCGCACACACACACAGACCCACACACACTCCCACCGCACACACACACACAGACCCACACACACTCCCACCGCACACACACACAGACCCACACACACTCCCGCCGCACACACACACACAGACCCACACACACTCCCGCCACACACACACACAGACCCACACACACTCCCACCGCACACACACACACAGACCCACACACACTCCCACCGCACATACACACATACCCACACACACTCCCACCACACACACACAGACCACACACACACTCCCACCGCACACACACACACAGACCCACACACACTCCCGCCGCACACACACACAGACCCGCACACACTCCCGCCGCACACACACACAGACCCACACACACTCCCACCGCACACACACAGACCCACACACACACCCGTCACACACACACAGACCCACACACACTCCCGCCGCACACACACACAGACAAACACACACTCCCACCGCACACACACAGACCCACACACACTCCCACCGCACACACACACAGACCCACACACACTCCCGCCGCACACACACACAGACCCACACACACTCCCACCGCACACACACACACAGACCCACACACACTCCCACCGAACACACACACAGACCCACACACACTCCCACCGCACACACACACACAGACCCACACACACTCCCACCGCACACACACACAGACCCACACACACTCCCGTCACACACACACAGACCCACACACACTCCCACCGCACACACACAGACCCACACACACTCCCGTCACACACACACAGACCCACACACACTCCCACCGCACACACACAGACCCACACACACTCCCGTCACACACACACAGACCCACGCACACTCCCGCCGCACACACACAGACCCACACACACTCCCCCCGCACACACACACAGACCCACACACACTCCCGCCGCACACACACACACAGACCCACACACACTCCCGCCGCACACACACACACAGACCCACACACACTCCCGCCGCACACACACACACAGACCCACACACACTCCCACCGCACACACACAGACCCACACACACTCCCGCCGCACACACACACACAGACCCACACACACTCCCGCCGCACACACAGACCCACACACACTCCCGCCGCACACACACACACAGACCCACACACACTCCCACCGCACACACACACAGACCCACACACACTCCCACCGCACACACACACACACACAGACCCACACACACTCCCGCCGCACACACACACAGACCCACACACACTCCCACCGCACACACACACAGACCCACACACACTCCCACCGCACACACACACACAAACCCACACACACTCCCGCCGCACACACACACAGACACACACACACTCCCGCCGCACACACACAGACCCACACACACTCCTGCCGCACACACACACAGAACAACACACACTCCCGCCACACTCACACAGACCCACACACACTCCCACCGCACTCACACACAGACCCACACACACTCCCGTCACACACACACAGACCCACACACACTCCCACCGCACACACACAGACCCACACACACTCCCGTCACACACACACAGACCCACACACACTCCCACCGCACACACACAGACCCACACACACTCCCGCCGCACACACACACAGACCCACACACACTCCCACCGCACTCACAAACAGACCCACACACACTCCCGCCGCACACACACAGACCCACACACACTCCCGCCGCACACACACACAGACCCACACACACTCCCGCCGCACACACACACAGACCCACACACACTCCCGCCGCACACACACACACAGACCCACACACACTCCCACCGCACACACACAGACCCACGCACACTCCCACCGCACACACACACACAGACCCACACACACTCCCGCCGCACACACACACACAGACCCACACACACTCCCGCCGCACACACACACACAGACCCACACACACTCCCACCGCACACACACAGACCCACACACACTCCCGCCGCACACACACACACAGACACACACACACTCCCGCCGCACACACAGACCCACACACACTCCCGCCGCACACACACACACAGACCCACACACACTCCCACCGCACACACACACAAACCCACACACACTCCCACCGCACACACACACACACAGACCCACACACACTCCCGCCGCACACACACACAGACCCACACACACTCCCACCGCACACACACACAGACCCACACACACTCCCACCGCACACACACACACAGACCCACACACACTCCCGCCGCACACACACACACTCCCGCCGCACACACACAGACCCACACACACTCCTGCCGCACACACACACAGAACAACACACACTCCCGCCGCACACACACAGACCCACACACACTCCCGCCGCACACACACACAGACCCACACACACTCCCGCCGCACACACACACAGACCCACACACACTCCTGCCGCACACATACACAGACCCACACACACTCCCGCCGCACACACACACACAGACCCACACACACTCCCGCCGCACACACACACAGACCCACACACACTCCCGCCGCACACACACACAGACCCACACACACTCCCACCGCACACACACACACAGACCCACACACACTCCCACCGCACACACACAGACCCACACACACTCCCACCGCACACACACAGACCCACACACACTCCCAACACACACACACAGACCCACACACACTCCCGCCACACACACACAGACCCACACACACTCCCGCCGCACACACATACACAGGCCCACACACACTCCCACCGCTCACACACACAGGCCCACACACACTCCCACCGCACACACACACAGACCCACACACACTCCCGCCGCACACACACACAGACCCACACACACTCCCGTCGCACACACACACAGACCCACACACACTCCCAACACACACACACACAGACCCACACATACTCCCACCGCACACACACACACAGACCCACACACACTCCCACCGCACACACACACAGACCCACGCACACTCCCGCCGCGCACACACACAGACCCACACACACTCCCGCCGCACACACACAGACCCACTCACACTCCCGCCGCACACACACAGACCCACACACAATCCCACCGCACACACACACAGACCCACACACACTCCCGCCGCACACACACAGACCCACACACACTCCCGCCGCACACACACACAGACCCACACACACTCCCGCCGCGCACACACACAGACCCACACACACTCCCGCCGCGCACACACACAGACCCACACACACTCCCGCCGCGCACACACACAGACCCACACACACTCCCACCGCACACACACACAGACCCACACACACTCCCGCCGCACACACACACACAGACCCACACACACTCCCACCGCACACACACACACAGACCCACACACACTCCCACCGCACACACACACAGACCCACACACACTCCCACCGCACACACACAGACCCACACACACTCCCACCGCACACACACACAGACCCACACACACTCCCGCCGCACACACACAGACCCACACACACTCCCGCCGCGCACGCACACAGACCCACATACACTCCCGCCGCGCACACACACAGACCCACACACACTCCCACCGCACACACACACAGACCCACACACACTCCCGCCGCACACACACACACAGACCCACACACACTCCCGCCGCACGCACACACACACAGAACCACACACACTCCGACTGCACACACACACAGACCCACACACAGTCCCACCGCACACACACACAGACCCACACACACTCCCACCGCACACACACACAGACCCACACACACTCCCACCGCACACACACACACAGACCCACACACACTCCCGCCGCACACACACACAGACCCACACACACTCCCGCCGCACACACACACAGACCCACACACACTCCCACCGCACACACACACAGACCCACACACACTCCCGCCGCACACACACACACAGACCCACACACACTCCCGCCGCACACACACACAGACCCACACACACTCCCGCCACACTCACACAGACCCACACACACTCCCGCCGCACTCACACACAGACCCACACACACTCCTGTCACACACACACAGACCCACACACACTCCCACCGCACACACACAGACCCACACACACTCCCGTCACACACACACAGACCCACACACACTCCCACCGCACACACACAGACCCACACACACTCCCGCCGCACACACACACAGACCCACACACACTCCCGCCGCACACACACACACAGACCCACACACACTCCCACCGCACACACACAGACCCACGCACACTCCCACCGCACACACACACACAGACCCACACACACTCCCGCCGCACACACACACACAGACCCACACACACTCCCGCCGCACACACACACACAGACCCACACACACTCCCACCGCACACACACAGACCCACACACACTCCCGCCGCACACACACACACAGACCCACACACACTCCCGCCGCACACACAGACCCACACACACTCCCGCCGCACACACACACACAGACCCACACACACTCCCACCGCACACACACACAGACCCACACACACTCCCACCGCACACACACACACACAGACCCACACACACTCCCGCCGCACACACACACAGACCCACACACACTCCCACCGCACACACACACAGACCCACACACACTCCCACCGCACACACACACACAAACCCACACACACTCCCGCCGCACACACACACAGACACACACACACTCCCGCCGCACACACACAGACCCACACACACTCCTGCCGCACACACACACAGAACAACACACACTCCCGCCGCACACACACAGACCCACACACACTCCCGCCGCACACACACACAGACCCACACACACTCCCACCGCACACACACACAGACCCACACACACTCCCACCGCACACACACACAGACCCACACACACTCCCACCGCACACACACACAGACCCACACACACTCCCGCCGCACACACACACAGACCCACACACACTCCCACCGCACACACACACACTGACCCACACACACTCCCGCTGCAGACACACACAGACCCACACACACTCCCGCCGCACACACACACAGACCCACACACACTCCCGCCGCACACACACAGACCCACACACACTCCCACCGCACACACACACGGACCCACACACACTCCAACCGCACACACACAGACCCACGCACACTCCCGCCGCACACACACACAGACCCACGCACACTCCCACCGCAAACACACAGACCCACGCACACTCACACCGCACACACACACAGACCCACACACACTCCCGCCACACTCACACAGACCCACACACACTCCCACCGCACTCACACACAGACCCACACACACTCCCGTCACACACACACAGATCCACACACACTCCCACCGCACACACACAGACCCACACACACTCCCGTCACACACACACAGACCCACACACACTCCCACCGCACACACACAGACCCACACACACTCCCGCCGCACACACACACAGACCCACACACACTCCCACCGCACTCACACACAGACCCACGCACACTCCCGCCGCACACACACAGACCCACACACACTCCCCCCGCACACACACACAGACCCACACACACTCCCGCCGCACACACACACACAGACCCACACACACTCCCGCCGCACACACACACACAGACCCACACACACTCCCACCGCACACACACAGACCCACACACACTCCCGCCGCACACACACACACAGACCCACACACACTCCCGCCGCACACACACACACAGACCCACACACACTCCCACCGCACACACACACACAGACCCACACACACTCCCACCGCACACACACACACAGACCCACACACACTCCCGCCGCACACACACACAGAACCACACACACTCCCACCGCACACACACACACAGACCCACACACACTCCCACCGCACACACACACTCCCGCCGCACACACACAGACCCACACACACTCCTGCCGCACACACACACAGACCCACACACACTCCCGCCGCACACACACAGACCCACACACACTCCCGCCGCACACACACACAGACCCACACACACTCCCGCCGCACACACACACAGACCCACACACACTCCTGCCGCACACATACACAGACCCACACACACTCCCGCCGCACACACACACACAGACCCACACACACTCCCACCGCACACACACACAGACCCACACACACTCCCGCCGCACACACACACAGACCCACACACACTCCCGCCGCACACACACAGACCCACACACACTCCCGCCGCACACACACACAGACCCACACACACTCCCGCCGCACACACACAGACCCACACACACTCCCACCACACACACACACAGACCCACACACACTCCCGCCGCACTCACACACAGACCCACACACACTCCCGCCGCACACACACACACAGACCCACACACACTCCCGCCGCACACACACACAGACCCACACACACTCCCGCCGCACACACACAGACCCACACACACTCCCACCGCACACACACACACAGAACCACACACACTCCCACCGCACACACACAGACCCACACACACTCCCACCGCACACACACAGACCCACACACACTCCCAACATACACACACAGACCCACACACACTCCCGCCACACACACACAGAGACCCACACACACTCCCGCCGCACACACACACAGACCCACACACACTCCCACCGCACACACACACACAGACCCACACACACTCCCACCGCACACACACAGACCCACACACACTCCCACCGCACACACACAGACCCACACACACTCCCAACACACACACACAGACCCACACACACTCCCGCCACACACACACACAGACCCACACACACGCCCGCCGCACACACACACACAGACCCACACACACTCCCACCGCACACACACAGACCCACACACACTCCCACCGCACACACACACACAGACCCACACACACTCCCGCCGCACACACACACAGACCCACACACACTCCCACCGCACACACACACAGACCCACACACACTCCCACCGCACACACACACAGACCCACACACACTCCCACCGCACACACACACAGACCCACACACACTCCCGCCGCACACACACAGACCCACACACACTCCCGCCGCACTCACACACAGACCCACACACACTCCCGCCGCACACACACAGACCCACACACACTCCCGCCGCACACACACAGACCCACACACAATCCCACCGCACACACACACAGACCCACACACACTCCCGCCGCACACACACAGACCCACACACACTCCCGCCGCACACACACAGACCCACACACACTCCCGCCGCGCGCACACACAGACCCACACACACTCCCGCCGCGCACACACACAGACCCACACACACTCCCGCCGCACACACACACAGACCCACACACACTCCCGCCGCACACACACACACAGACCCACACACACTCCCACCGCACACACACAGACCCACACACACTCCCACACACACACACACAGACCCACACACACTCCCACACACACACACACAGACCCACACACACTCCCACCGCACACACACACAGACCCACACACACTCCCACCACACATACACACACAGACCCACACACACTCCCGCCGCACACACACACAGACCCACACACACTCCCACCGCACACACACACACAGACCCACACACACTCCCACCGCACACACACACAGACCCACACACACTCCCGCTGCACACACACACACAGACCCACACACACTCCCGCCACACACACACACAGACCCACACACACTCCCACCGCACACACACACAGACCCACACACACTCCCACCGCACACACACACATACCCACACACACTCCCACCACACACACACAGACCCACACACACTCCCAACACACACACACAGACCCACACACACTCCCGCCACACACACACAGAGACCCACACACACTCCCGCCGCACACACACACAGACCCACACACACTCCCACCGCACACACACACACAGACCCACACACACTCCCACCGCACACACACACACAGACCCACACACACTCCCACCGCACACACACAGACCCACACACACTCCCACCGCACACACACAGACCCACACACACTCCCGCCACACACACACAGACCCACACACACTCCCGCCACACACACACACAGACCCACACACACGCCCGCCGCACACACACACACAGACCCACACACACTCCCACCGCACACACACAGACCCACACACACTCCCACCGCACACACACACACAGACCCACACACACTCCCGCCGCACACACACACAGACCCACACACACTCCCACCGCACACACACACAGACCCACACACACTCCCACCGCACACACACACAGACCCACACACACTCCCACCGCACACACACACAGACCCACACACACTCCCGCCGCACACACACAGACCCACACACACTCCCGCCGCACTCACACACAGACCCACACACACTCCCGCCGCACACACACAGACCCACACACACTCCCGCCGCACACACACAGACCCACACACAATCCCACCGCACACACACACAGACCCACACACACTCCCGCCGCACACACACAGACCCACACACACTCCCGCCGCACACACACAGACCCACACACACTCCCGCCGCGCGCACACACAGACCCACACACACTCCCGCCGCGCACACACACAGACCCACACACACTCCCACCGAACACACACACAGACCCACACACACTCCCGCCGCACACACACACACAGACCCACACACACTCCCACCGCACACACACAGACCCACACACACTCCCACACACACACACACAGACCCACACACACACCCACACACACACACACAGACCCACACACACTCCCACCGCACACACACACAGACCCACACACACTCCCACCGCACATACACACACAGACCCACACACACTCCCGCCGCACACACACACAGACCCACACACACTCCCACCGCACACACACACACAGACCCACACACACTCCCACCGCACACACACACAGACCCACACACACTCCCGCCGCACACACACACACAGACCCACACACACTCCCGCCACACACACACACAGACCCACACACACTCCCACCGCACACACACACACAGACCCACACACACTCCCACCGCACATACACACATACCCACACACACTCCCACCACACACACACAGACCACACACACACTCCCACCGCACACACACACACAGACCCACACACACTCCCGCCGCACACACACACAGACCCGCACACACTCCCGCCGCACACACACACAGACCCACACACACTCCCACCGCACACACACAGACCCACACACACACCCGTCACACACACACAGACCCACACACACTCCCGCCGCACACACACACAGACAAACACACACTCCCACCGCACACACACAGACCCACACACACTCCCACCGCACACACACACAGACCCACACACACTCCCGCCGCACACACACACAGACCCACACACACTCCCACCGCACACACACACACAGACCCACACACACTCCCACCGAACACACACACAGACCCACACACACTCCCACCGCACACACACACACAGACCCACACACACTCCCACCGCACACACACACAGACCCACACACACTCCCGTCACACACACACAGACCCACACACACTCCCACCGCACACACACAGACCCACACACACTCCCGTCACACACACACAGACCCACACACACTCCCACCGCACACACACAGACCCACACACACTCCCGTCACACACACACAGACCCACGCACACTCCCGCCGCACACACACAGACCCACACACACTCCCCCCGCACACACACACAGACCCACACACACTCCCGCCGCACACACACACACAGACCCACACACACTCCCGCCGCACACACACACACAGACCCACACACACTCCCGCCGCACACACACACACAGACCCACACACACTCCCACCGCACACACACAGACCCACACACACTCCCGCCGCACACACACACACAGACCCACACACACTCCCGCCGCACACACAGACCCACACACACTCCCGCCGCACACACACACACAGACCCACACACACTCCCACCGCACACACACACAGACCCACACACACTCCCACCGCACACACACACACACACAGACCCACACACACTCCCGCCGCACACACACACAGACCCACACACACTCCCACCGCACACACACACAGACCCACACACACTCCCACCGCACACACACACACAAACCCACACACACTCCCGCCGCACACACACACAGACACACACACACTCCCGCCGCACACACACAGACCCACACACACTCCTGCCGCACACACACACAGAACAACACACACTCCCGCCGCACACACACAGACCCACACACACTCCCGCCGCACACACACACAGACCCACACACACTCCCGCCGCACACACACACAGACCCACACACACTCCCACCGCACACACACACACTGACCCACACACACTCCCGCTGCAGACACACACAGACCCACACACACTCCCGCCGCACACACACACAGACCCACACACACTCCCGCCGCACACACACAGACCCACACACACTCCCACCGCACACACACACGGACCCACACACACTCCAACCGCACACACACAGACCCACGCACACTCCCGCCGCACACACACACAGACCCACGCACACTCCCACCGCAAACACACAGACCCACGCACACTCACACCGCACACACACACAGACCCACACACACTCCCGCCACACTCACACAGACCCACACACACTCCCACCGCACTCACACACAGACCCACACACACTCCCGTCACACACACACAGATCCACACACACTCCCACCGCACACACACAGACCCACACACACTCCCGTCACACACACACAGACCCACACACACTCCCACCGCACACACACAGACCCACACACACTCCCGCCGCACACACACACAGACCCACACACACTCCCACCGCACTCACACACAGACCCACGCACACTCCCGCCGCACACACACAGACCCACACACACTCCACCCGCACACACACACAGACCCACACACACTCCCGCCGCACACACACACACAGACCCACACACACTCCCGCCGCACACACACACACAGACCCACACACACTCCCACCGCACACACACAGACCCACACACACTCCCGCCGCACACACACACACAGACCCACACACACTCCCGCCGCACACACAGACCCACACACACTCCCGCCGCACACACACACACAGACCCACACACACTCCCACCGCACACACACACACAGACCCACACACACTCCCACCGCACACACACACACAGACCCACACACACTCCCGCCGCACACACACACAGAACCACACACACTCCCACCGCACACACACACACAGACCCACACACACTCCCACCGCACACACACACTCCCGCCGCACACACACAGACCCACACACACTCCTGCCGCACACACACACAGACCCACACACACTCCCGCCGCACACACACAGACCCACACACACTCCCGCCGCACACACACACAGACCCACACACACTCCCGCCGCACACACACGCAGACCCACACACACTCCTGCCGCACACATACACAGACCCACACACACTCCCGCCGCAAACACACACACAGACCCACACACACTCCCGCCGCACACACACACAGACCCACACACACTCCCGCCGCACACACACACAGACCCACACACACTCCCGCCGCACACACACAGACCCACACACACTCCCGCCGCACACACACACAGACCCACACACACTCCCGCCGCACACACACACAGACCCACACACACTCCCACCGCACACACACACAGACCCACACACACTCCCGCCGCACTCACACACAGACCCACACACACTCCCGCCGCACACACACACACAGACCCACACACACTCCCGCCGCACACACACACAGACCCACACACACTCCCGCCGCACACACACAGACCCACACACACTCCCACCGCACACACACACACAGAACCACACACACTCCCACCGCACACACACAGACCCACACACACTCCCACCGCACACACACAGACCCACACACACTCCCAACATACACACACAGACCCACACACACTCCCGCCACACACACACAGAGACCCACACACACTCCCGCCGCACACACACACAGACCCACACACACTCCCACCGCACACACACACACAGACCCACACACACTCCCACCGCACACACACAGACCCACACACACTCCCACCGCACACACACAGACCCACACACACTCCCAACACACACACACAGACCCACACACACTCCCGCCACACACACACACAGACCCACACACACGCCCGCCGCACACACACACAGACCCACACACACTCCCACCGCACACACACACACAGACCCACACACACTCCCGCCGCACACACACACACAGACCCACACACACTCCCACCGCACACACACAGACCCACACACACTCCCACCGCACACACACACACAGACCCACACACACTCCCGCCGCACACACACACAGACCCACACACACTCCCACCGCACACACACACAGACCCACACACACTCCCACCGCACACACACACAGACCCACACACACTCCCACCGCACACACACACAGACCCACACACACTCCCGCCGCACACACACAGACCCACACACACTCCCGCCGCACTCACACACAGACCCACACACACTCCCGCCGCACACACACAGACCCACACACACTCCCGCCGCACACACACAGACCCACACACAATCCCACCGCACACACACACAGACCCACACACACTCCCGCCGCGCGCACACACAGACCCACACACACTCCCGCCGCGCACACACACAGACCCACACACACTCCCACCGAACACACACACAGACCCACACACACTCCCGCTGCACACACACACACAGACCCACACACACTCCCACCGCACACACACAGACCCACACACACTCCCACACACACACACACAGACCCACACACACTCCCACACACACACACACAGACCCACACACACTCCCACCGCACACACACACAGACCCACACACACTCCCACCACACATACACACACAGACCCACACACACTCCCGCCGCACACACACACAGACCCACACACACTCCCGCCGCACACACACACACAGACCCACACACACTCCCACCGCACACACACACAGACCCACACACACTCCCGCTGCACACACACACACAGACCCACACACACTCCCGCCACACACACACACAGACCCACACACACTCCCACCGCACACACACACAGACCCACACACACTCCCACCGCACACACACACATACCCACACACACTCCCACCACACACACACAGACCCACACACACTCCCAACACACACACACAGACCCACACACACTCCCGCCACACACACACAGAGACCCACACACACTCCCGCCGCACACACACACAGACCCACACACACTCCCACCGCACACACACACACAGACCCACACACACTCCCACCGCACACACACAGACCCACACACACTCCCACCGCACACACACAGACCCACACACACTCCCGCCACACACACACAGACCCACACACACTCCCGCCACACACACACACAGACCCACACACATGCCCGCCGCACACACACACACAGACCCACACACACTCCCACCGCACACACACAGACCCACACACACTCCCACCGCACACACACACACAGACCCACACACACTCCCGCCGCACACACACACAGACCCACACACACTCCCACCGCACACACACACAGACCCACACACACTCCCACCGCACACACACACAGACCCACACACACTCCCGCCGCACACACACAGACCCACACACACTCCCGCCGCACTCACACACAGACCCACACACACACCCGCCGCACACACACAGACCCACACACACTCCCGCCGCACACACACAGACCCACACACAATCCCACCGCACACACACACAGACCCACACACACTCCCGCCGCACACACACAGACCCACACACACTCCCGCCGCACACACACAGACCCACACACACTCCCGCCGCGCGCACACACAGACCCACACACACTCCCACCGCACACACACACACAGACCCACACACACTCCCACCGAACACACACACAGACCCACACACACTCCCACCGCACACACACACAGACCCACACACACACCCACCGCACACACACACAGACCCACACACACTCCCGTCACACACACACAGACCCACACACACTCCCACCGCACACACACAGACCCACACACACTCCCGTCACACACACACAGACCCACACACACTCCCACCGCACACACACAGACCCACACACACTCCCGCCGCACACACACACAGACCCACACACACTCCCGCCGCACACACACACACAGACCCACACACACTCCCACCGCACACACACAGACCCACGCACACTCCCACCGCACACACACACACAGACCCACACACACTCCCGCCGCACACACACACACAGACCCACACACACTCCCGCCGCACACACACACACAGACCCACACACACTCCCACCGCACACACACAGACCCACACACACTCCCGCCGCACACACACACACAGACCCACACACACTCCCGCCGCACACACAGACCCACACACACTCCCGCCGCACACACACACACAGACCCACACACACTCCCACCGCACACACACACAGACCCACACACACTCCCACCGCACACACACACACACAGACCCACACACACTCCCGCCGCACACACACACAGACCCACACACACTCCCACCGCACACACACACAGACCCACACACACTCCCACCGCACACACACACACAAACCCACACACACTCCCGCCGCACACACACACAGACACACACACACTCCCGCCGCACACACACAGACCCACACACACTCCTGCCGCACACACACACAGAACAACACACACTCCCGCCGCACACACACAGACCCACACACACTCCCGCCGCACACACACACAGACCCACACACACTCCCGCCGCACACACACACAGACCCACACACACTCCCACCGCACACACACACACTGACCCACACACACTCCCGCTGCAGACACACACAGACCCACACACACTCCCGCCGCACACACACACAGACCCACACACACTCCCACCGCACACACACACACAGACCCACACACACTCCCACCGCACACACACAGACCCACACACACTCCCACCGCACACACACAGACCCACACACACTCCCGCCGCACACACACAGACCAACACACACTCCCACCGCACACACACAGACCCACACACACTCCCGCCGCACACACACACAGACCCACACACACTCCCACCGCACACACACACACAGACCCACACACACTCCCACCGCACAAACACAGACCCACACACACTCCCACCGCACACACACAGACCCACACACACTCCCGCCGCACACACACAGACCAACACACACTCCCACCGCACACACACAGACCCACACACACTCCCACCGCACACACACAGACCCACACACACTCCCGCCGCACACACACAGACCAACACACACTCCCACCGCACACACACACGGACCCACACACACTCCAACCGCACACACACAGACCCACACACACTCCCGCCGCACACACACACACAGACCCACGCACACTCCCGCCGCACACACACACAGACCCACGCACACTCCCACCGCAAACACACAGACCCACGCACACTCACACCGCACACACACACAGACCCACACACACTCCCGCCACACTCACACAGACCCACACACACTCCCACCGCACTCACACACAGACCCACACACACTCCCGTCACACACACACAGATCCACACACACTCCCACCGCACACACACAGACCCACACACACTCCCGTCACACACACACAGACCCACACACACTCCCACCGCACACACACAGACCCACACACACTCCCGCCGCACACACACACAGACCCACACACACTCCCACCGCACTCACACACAGACCCACGCACACTCCCGCCGCACACACACAGACCCACACACACTCCCCCCGCACACACACACAGACCCACACACACTCCCGCCGCACACACACACACAGACCCACACACACTCCCGCCGCACACACACACACAGACCCACACACACTCCCACCGCACACACACAGACCCACACACACTCCCGCCGCACACACACACACAGACCCACACACACTCCCGCCGCACACACAGACCCACACACACTCCCGCCGCACACACACACACAGACCCACACACACTCCCACCGCACACACACACACAGACCCACACACACTCCCACCGCACACACACACACAGACCCACACACACTCCCGCCGCACACACACACAGAACCACACACACTCCCACCGCACACACACACACAGACCCACACACACTCCCACCGCACACACACACTCCCGCCGCACACACACAGACCCACACACACTCCTGCCGCACACACACACAGACCCACACACACTCCCGCCGCACACACACAGACCCACACACACTCCCGCCGCACACACACACAGACCCACACACACTCCCGCCGCACACACACACAGACCCACACACACTCCTGCCGCACACATACACAGACCCACACACACTCCCGCCGCACACACACACACAGACCCACACACACTCCCGCCGCACACACACACAGACCCACACACACTCCCGCCGCACACACACACAGACCCACACACACTCCCGCCGCACACACACACAGACCCACACACACTCCCACCGCACACACACACAGACCCACACACACTCCCGCCGCACACACACACAGACCCACACACACTCCCACCGCACACACACACAGACCCACACACACTCCCGCCGCACACACACACAGACCCACACACACTCCCGCCGCACACACACACACAGACCCACACACACTCCCGCCGCACACACACACAGAACCACACACACTCCCGCCGCACACACACAGACCCACACACACTCCCACCGCACACACACACACAGAACCACACACACTCCCACCGCACACACACAGACCCACACACACTCCCACCGCACACACACAGACCCACACACACTCCCAACATACACACACAGACCCACACACACTCCCGCCACACACACACACAGACCCACACACACTCCCACCGCACACACACACACAGACCCACACACACTCCCACCGCACACACACAGACCCACACACACTCCCACCGCACACACACAGACCCACACACACTCCCAACACACACACACAGACCCACACACACTCCCGCCACACACACACACAGACCCACACACAAGCCCGCCGCACACACACACACAGACCCACACACACTCCCACCGCACACACACAGACCCACACACACTCCCACCGCACACACACACACTGACCCACACACACTCCCGCCGCACACACACACAGACCCACACACACTCCCACCGCACACACACACAGACCCACACACACTCCCACCGCACACACACACAGACCCACACACACTCCCACCGCACACACACACAGACCCACACACACTCCCGCCGCACACACACAGACCCACACACACTCCCGCCGCACTCACACACAGACCCACACACACTCCCGCCGCACACACACAGACCCACACACACTCCCGCCGCACACACACAGACCCACACACAATCCCACCGCACACACACACAGACCCACACACACTCCCGCCGCACACAAACAGACCCACACACACTCCCGCCGCACACACACAGACCCACACACACTCCCGCCGCGCGCACACACAGACCCACACACACTCCCGCCGCGCACACACACAGACCCACACACACTCCCACCGAACACACACACAGACCCACACACACTCCCGCCGCACACACACACACAGACCCACACACACTCCCACCGCACACACACAGACCCACACACACTCCCACACACACACACACAGACCCACACACACTCCCACACACACACACACAGACCCACACACACTCCCACCGCACACACACACAGACCCACACACACTCCCACCACACATACACACACAGACCCACACACACTCCCGCCGCACACACACACAGACCCACACACACTCCCACCGCACACACACACACAGACCCACACACACTCCCACCGCACACACACACAGACCCACACACACTCCCGCTGCACACACACACACAGACCCACACACACACCCGCCACACACACACACAGACCCACACACACTCCCACCGCACACACACACAGACCCACACACACTCCCACCGCACACACACACATACCCACACACACTCCCACCACACACACACAGACCCACACACACTCCCAACACACACACACAGACCCACACACACTCCCGCCACACACACACAGAGACCCACACACACTCCCGCCGCACACACACACAGACCCACACACACTCCCACCGCACACACACACACAGACCCACACACACTCCCACCGCACACACACAGACCCACACACACTCCCACCGCACACACACAGACCCACACACACTCCCGCCACACACACACAGACCCACACACACTCCCGCCACACACACACACAGACCCACACACACGCCCGCCGCACACACACACACAGACCCACACACACTCCCACCGCACACACACAGACCCACACACACTCCCACCGCACACACACACACAGACCCACACACACTCCCGCCGCACACACACACAGACCCACACACACTCCCGCCGCACACACACACAGACCCACACACACTCCCACCGCACACACACACAGACCCACACACACTCCCACCGCACACACACACAGACCCACACACACTCCCGCCGCACACACACAGACCCACACACACTCCCGCCGCACTCACACACAGACCCACACACACTCCCGCCGCACACACACAGACCCACACACAATCCCACCGCACACACACACAGACCCACACACACTCCCGCCGCACACACACAGACCCACACACACTCCCGCCGCACACACACAGACCCACACACACTCCCGCCGCGCGCACACACAGACCCACACACACTCCCGCCGCGCACACACACAGACCCACACACACTCCCACCGAACACACACACAGACCCACACACACTCCCGCCGCACACACACACACAGACACACACACACTCCCACCGCACACACACAGACCCACACACACTCCCACCGCACACACACACAGACCCACACACACTCCCACCGCACATACACACACAGACCCACACACACTCCCGCCGCACACACACACAAACCCACACACACTCCCACCGCACACACACACACAGACCCACACACACTCCCACCGCACACACACACAGACCCACACACACTCCCGCCGCACACACACACACAGACCCACACACACTCCCGCCACACACACACACAGACCCACACACACTCCCACCGCACACACACACACAGACCCACACACACTCCCACCGCACATACACACATACCCACACACACTCCCACCACACACACACAGACCACACACACACTCCCACCGCACACACACACACAGACCCACACACACTCCCGCCGCACACACACACAGACCCGCGCACACTCCCGCCGCACACACACACAGACCCACACACACTCCCACCGCACACACACATACCCACACACACACCCGTCACACACACACAGACCCACACACACTCCCGCCGCACACACACACACAGACCCACACACACTCCCGCCACACACACACACAGACCCACACACACTCCCACCGCACACACACACACAGACCCACACACACTCCCACCGCACATACACACATACCCACACACACTCCCACCACACACACACAGACCACACACACACTCCCACCGCACACACACACACAGACCCACACACACTCCCGCCGCACACACACACAGACCCGCGCACACTCCCGCCGCACACACACACAGACCCACACACACTCCCACCGCACACACACAGACCCACACACACACCCGTCACACACACACAGACCCACACACACTCCCGCCGCACACACACACAGACAAACACACACTCCCACCGCACACACACAGACCCACACACACTCCCACCGCACACACACACAGACCCACACACACTCCCGCCGCACACACACACAGACCCACACACACTCCCACCGCACACACACACACAGACCCACACACACTCCCACCGAACACACACACAGACCCACACACACTCCCACCGCACACACACACACAGACCCACACACACTCCCACCGCACACACACACAGACCCACACACACTCCCACCACACACACACAGACCCACACACACTCCCACTGCACACACACACACAGACCCACACACATTCCCGCCGCACACACACACACAGACCCGCACACACTCCCGCCGCACACACACACAGACCCACACACACTCCCACCGCACACACACAGACCCACACACACACCCGTCACACACACACAGACCCACACACACTCCCGCCGCACACACACACAGACCCACACACACTCCCACAGCACACACACACAGATCCAACCACACTCCCGCCGCACACACACACAGACCCACACACACTCCCACCGCACACACACACAGACCCACACACACTCCCACCGCACACACACACACAGACCCACACACACTCCCGCCGCACACACACACAGACCCACACACACTCCCACCGCACACACACACAGACCCACACACACTCCCGCCGCACACACACAGACCCACACACACTCCCGCCGCACACACACACAGACCGACACACACTCCCACCGCACACACACAGACGCACACACACTCCCGCCGCACACACACACACAGACCCACACACACTCCCGCCGCACACACACACAGACCCACACACACTCCCACCGCACACACACAGACCCACCCACACACCCGTCACACACACACAGACCCACACACACTCCCGCCGCACACACACACAGACCCACACACACTCCCGCCGCACACACACACAGACCCACACACACTCCCACCGCACACACACAGACACACACACACTCCCGCCGCACACACACACAGACCCACACACACTCCCGCCGCACACACACAGACCCACACACACTCCCACCGCACACACACACAGACCCACACACACTCCCGCCGCACACACACACAGACCCACACACACTCCCGCCGCACACACACACACACACAGACCCACACACACTCCCACCACACACACACAGACCCACACACACTCCCGCCGCTCACACACACACAGACCCACACACACTCCCACCGCACACACACAGACCCACACACACTCCCACCGTACACACACACAGACCCACACACACTCCCACCGCACACACACAGACAGACCCACACACACTCCCAACGCACACACACACACACCCACACAAACTCCCGCCGCACACAGACAGACCCACATACACTCCCACCGCACACACACACAGACCCACACACACTCCCGCCGCACACACACACAGACAGACCCACACACACTCCCGCCGCACACACACAAACCCACACACACTCCCACCGCACACACACACACACAGACCCACACACACTCCCACCGCACACACTCACACAGACCCACACACACTCCCACCGCACACACACACAGACCCACACACACTCCCACCGCACACACACACAGACCCACACACACTCCCACCGCACACACACACAGACCCACACACAATCCCGCCGCACACACACACAGACAGACCCACACACACTCCCGCCGCACACACACAAACCCACACACACTCCCACCGCACACACTCACACAGGCCCACACACACTCCCACCGCACACACACACAGACCCACACACACTCCCGCCGCACACACACACAGACAGACCCACACACACTCCCGCAGCACACACACACAGACAGACCCACACACACTCCCGCCGCACACACACAAACCCACACACACTCCCACCGCACACACACACACAGACCCACACACACTCCCACCGCACACACACACGGACCCACACACACTCCCGCCGCACACACACACAGACCCACACACACTCCCGCTGCACACACACACAGACCCACACACACTCCCGCCGCACACACACACAGACACACACACACTCCCGCCGCACACACACACACACACAGACCCACACACACTCCCACCACACACACACAGACCCACACACACTCCCGCCGCTCACACATACACAGACCCACACACACTCCCGCCGCACACACACACAGACCCACACACACTCCCGCCGCACACACACACAGACCCACACACACTCCCGCCGCACACACACAGACCCACACACACTCCCGCCACACACACACAGACCCACACACACTCCCGCCGCACACACACAGACCCACACACACTCCCGCCGCACGCACACAGACCCACACACACTCCCGCCGCACACACACACAGACCCACACACACTCCCACCGCACACACACACAGACCCACACACACTCCCACCGCACACACACACAGACCCACACACACTCCCACCGCACACACACACAGACCCACACACACTCCCGCCGCACACACACAGACCCACACACACTCCCGCCGCACACACACACACAGACCCACACACACTCCCGCCGCACACACACAGACCCACACACACTCCCGCCGCACACACACACACCCACACACACTCCCGCCGCACACACACACAGACCCACACACACTCCCGCCGCACACACACACAGACCCACACACACTCCCACCGCACACACAGACCCACGTACACTCCCACCGCACACACACACAGACCCACACACACTCTCGCCGCACACACACACAGACCCGCACACACTCCTGCCACACACATACACAGACCCACACACACTCCCACCGCACACACACACAGACCCACACACACTCCTGCCACACACATACACAGACCCACACACACTCCTGCCGCACACACACACAGACCCACACACACTCCCACCGCACACACACAGACCCACACACACTCCCACCGCACACACACACAGACCCACACACACTCCCACCGCACACACACACACAGACCCACACACACTCCCACCGCACACACACACAGACCCACACACACTCCCACCGCACACACAAACACAGACCCACACACACTCCCACCGCACACACACACAGACCCACACACACTCCCGCCGCACACACACACAGACCCACACACACTCCCACCGCACACACCCACAGACCCACACACACTCCCGCCGCACACGCACACACAGACCCACACACACACCCGCCGCACACACACACAGACCCACACACACTCCCACCGCACACACACACAGACCCACACACACTCCCGCCGCACACACACACAGACCCACACACACTCCGCACACACACACAGACCCACACACACTCCCGCCGCACACACACAGACCCACACACACTCCCGCCGCACACACACAGACCCACACACACTCCCACCGCACACACACACAGACCCACACACACTCCCGCACACACACACACAGACCCACACACACTCCCGCACACACACACACAGACCCACACAGACTCCCACCGCACACACACACAGACCCACACACACTCCCGCACACACACACAGACCCACACACACTCCCGCCGCACACACACAGACCCACACACACTCCCACCGCACACACACACACAGACCCACACACACTCCCACCGCACACACACAGACCCACACACACTCCCACCGCACACACACACATACCCACACACACCCCCACCGCACACACACACAGACCCACACACACTCCCACCGCACACACACAGACCCACACACACTCCCGCAGCACACACACAGACCCACACACACTCCCGCCGCACACACACACACAGACCCACACACACTCCCGCCGCACACACACATACAGACCCACACACACTCCCGCCGCACACACACACACAGACCCACACACACTCCCACCGCACACACACAGACCCACACACCCTCCCGCCGCACACACACACACAGACCCACACACACTCCCGCCGCACACACACACACAGACCCACACACACTCCCGCCGCACACACACACACACAGACCCACACACACTCCCGCCGCACACACACACACAGACCCACACACACTCCCACCGCACACACACACAGACCCACACACACTCCCGCCGCACACACACACAGACCGACACACACTCCCACCGCACACACACAGACGCACACACACTCCCGCCGCACACACACACACAGACCCACACACACTCCCGCCGCACACACACACAGACCCACACACACTCCCACCGCACACACACACACACAGACCCACACACACTCCCGCCGCACACACACACAGACCCACACACACTCCCACCGCACACACACACAGACCCACACACACTCCCACCGCACACACACACACAAACCCACACACACTCCCGCCGCACACACACACAGACACACACACACTCCCGCCGCACACACACAGACCCACACACACTCCTGCCGCACACACACACAGAACAACACACACTCCCGCCGCACACACACAGACCCACACACACTCCCGCCGCACACACACACAGACCCACACACACTCCCACCGCACACACACACAGACCCACACACACTCCCACCGCACACACACACAGACCCACACACACTCCCACCGCACACACACACAGACCCACACACACTCCCGCCGCACACACACACAGACCCACACACACTCCCACCGCACACACACACACTGACCCACACACACTCCCGCTGCAGACACACACAGACCCACACACACTCCCGCCGCACACACACACAGACCCACACACACTCCCGCCGCACACACACAGACCCACACACACTCCCACCGCACACACACACGGACCCACACACACTCCAACCGCACACACACAGACCCACGCACACTCCCGCCGCACACACACACAGACCCACGCACACTCCCACCGCAAACACACAGACCCACGCACACTCACACCGCACACACACACAGACCCACACACACTCCCGCCGCACACACACAAACCCACACACACTCCCACCGCACACACACACACACAGACCCACACACACTCCCACCGCACACACTCACACAGACCCACACACACTCCCACCGCACACACACACAGACCCACACACACTCCCACCGCACACACACACAGACCCACACACACTCCCACCGCACACACACACAGACCCACACACAATCCCGCCGCACACACACACAGACAGACCCACACACACTCCCGCCGCACACACACAAACCCACACACACTCCCACCGCACACACTCACACAGACCCACACACACTCCCACCGCACACACACACAGACCCACACACACTCCCGCCGCACACACACACAGACAGACCCACACACACTCCCGCAGCACACACACACAGACAGACCCACACACACTCCCGCCGCACACACACAAACCCACACACACTCCCACCGCACACACACACACAGACCCACACACACTCCCACCGCACACACACACGGACCCACACACACTCCCGCCGCACACACACACAGACCCACACACACTCCCGCTGCACACACACACAGACCCACACACACTCCCGCCGCACACACACACAGACACACACACACTCCCGCCGCACACACACACACACACAGACCCACACACACTCCCACCACACACACACAGACCCACACACACTCCCGCCGCTCACACATACACAGACCCACACACACTCCCGCCGCACACACACACAGACCCACACACACTCCCGCCGCACACACACACAGACCCACACACACTCCCGCCGCACACACACAGACCCACACACACTCCCGCCACACACACACAGACCCACACACACTCCCGCCGCACACACACAGACCCACACACACTCCCGCCGCACGCACACAGACCCACACACACTCCCGCCGCACACACACACAGACCAACACACACTCCCACCGCACACACACACAGACCCACACACACTCCCACCGCACACACACACAGACCCACACACACTCCCACCGCACACACACACAGACCCACACACACTCCCGCCGCACACACACAGACCCACACACACTCCCGCCGCACACACACACACAGACCCACACACACTCCCGCCGCACACACACAGACCCACACACACTCCCGCCGCACACACACACACCCACACACACTCCCGCCGCACACACACACAGACCCACACACACTCCCGCCGCACACACACACAGACCCACACACACTCCCACCGCACACACAGACCCACGTACACTCCCACCGCACACACACACAGACCCACACACACTCTCGCCGCACACACACACAGACCCGCACACACTCCTGCCACACACATACACAGACCCACACACACTCCCACCGCACACACACACAGACCCACACACACTCCTGCCACACACATACACAGACCCACACACACTCCTGCCGCACACACACACAGACCCACACACACTCCCACCGCACACACACAGACCCACACACACTCCCACCGCACACACACACAGACCCACACACACTCCCACCGCACACACACACACAGACCCACACACACTCCCACCGCACACTAACACAGACCCACACACACTCCCACCGCACACACAAACACAGACCCACACACACTCCCACCGCACACACACACAGACCCACACACACTCCCGCCGCACACACACACAGACCCACACACACTCCCACCGCACACACCCACAGACCCACACACACTCCCGCCGCACACGCACACACAGACCCACACACACACCCGCCGCACACACACACAGACCCACACACACTCCCACCGCACACACACACAGACCCACACACACTCCCGCCGCACACACACACAGACCCACACACACTCCGCACACACACACAGACCCACACACACTCCCGCCGCACACACACAGACCCACACACACTCCCGCCGCACACACACAGACCCACACACACTCCCACCGCACACACACACAGACCCACACACACTCCCGCACACACACACACAGACCCACACACACTCCCGCACACACACACACAGACCCACACAGACTCCCACCGCACACACACACAGACCCACACACACTCCCGCACACACACACAGACCCACACACACTCCCGCCGCACACACACAGACCCACACACACTCCCACCGCACACACACACACAGACCCACACACACTCCCACCGCACACACACAGACCCACACACACTCCCACCGCACACACACACATACCCACACACACCCCCACCGCACACACACACAGACCCACACACACTCCCACCGCACACACACAGACCCACACACACTCCCGCAGCACACACACAGACCCACACACACTCCCGCCGCACACACACGCACAGACCCACACACACTCCCGCCGCACACACACATACAGACCCACACACACTCCCGCCGCACACACACACACAGACCCACACACACTCCCACCGCACACACACAGACCCACACACCCTCCCGCCGCACACACACACACAGACCCACACACACTCCCGCCGCACACACACACACAGACCCACACACACTCCCGCCGCACACACACACACACAGACCCACACACACTCCCGCCGCACACACACACACAGACCCACACACACTCCCACCGCACACACACACAGACCCACACACACTCCCGCCGCACACACACACAGACCGACACACACTCCCACCGCACACACACAGACGCACACACACTCCCGCCGCACACACACACACAGACCCACACACACTCCCGCCGCACACACACACAGACCCACACACACTCCCACCGCACACACACACACACAGACCCACACACACTCCCGCCGCACACACACACAGACCCACACACACTCCCACCGCACACACACACAGACCCACACACACTCCCACCGCACACACACACACAAACCCACACACACTCCCGCCGCACACACACACAGACACACACACACTCCCGCCGCACACACACAGACCCACACACACTCCTGCCGCACACACACACAGAACAACACACACTCCCGCCGCACACACACAGACCCACACACACTCCCGCCGCACACACACACAGACCCACACACACTCCCACCGCACACACACACAGACCCACACACACTCCCACCGCACACACACACAGACCCACACACACTCCCACCGCACACACACACAGACCCACACACACTCCCGCCGCACACACACACAGACCCACACACACTCCCACCGCACACACACACACTGACCCACACACACTCCCGCTGCAGACACACACAGACCCACACACACTCCCGCCGCACACACACACAGACCCACACACACTCCCGCCGCACACACACAGACCCACACACACTCCCACCGCACACACACACGGACCCACACACACTCCAACCGCACACACACAGACCCACGCACACTCCCGCCGCACACACACACAGACCCACGCACACTCCCACCGCAAACACACAGACCCACGCACACTCACACCGCACACACACACAGACCCACACACACTCCCGCCACACTCACACAGACCCACACACACTCCCACCGCACTCACACACAGACCCACACACACTCCCGTCACACACACACAGATCCACACACACTCCCACCGCACACACACAGACCCACACACACTCCCGTCACACACACACAGACCCACACACACTCCCACCGCACACACACAGACCCACACACACTCCCGCCGCACACACACACAGACCCACACACACTCCCACCGCACTCACACACAGACCCACGCACACTCCCGCCGCACACACACAGACCCACACACACTCCCCCCGCACACACACACAGACCCACACACACTCCCGCCGCACACACACACACAGACCCACACACACTCCCGCCGCACACACACACACAGACCCACACACACTCCCACCGCACACACACAGACCCACACACACTCCCGCCGCACACACACACACAGACCCACACACACTCCCGCCGCACACACACACACAGACCCACACACACTCCCACCGCACACACACACACAGACCCACACACACTCCCACCGCACACACACACACAGACCCACACACACTCCCGCCGCACACACACACAGAACCACACACACTCCCACCGCACACACACACACAGACCCACACACACTCCCACCGCACACACACACTCCCGCCGCACACACACAGACCCACACACACTCCTGCCGCACACACACACAGACCCACACACACTCCCGCCGCACACACACAGACCCACACACACTCCCGCCGCACACACACACAGACCCACACACACTCCCGCCGCACACACACACAGACCCACACACACTCCTGCCGCACACATACACAGACCCACACACACTCCCGCCGCACACACACACACAGACCCACACACACTCCCGCCGCACACACACACAGACCCACACACACTCCCGCCGCACACACACACAGACCCACACACACTCCCGCCGCACACACACAGACCCACACACACTCCCGCCGCACACACACACAGACCCACACACACTCCCGCCGCACACACACAGACCCACACACACTCCCACCACACACACACACAGACCCACACACACTCCCGCCGCACTCACACACAGACCCACACACACTCCCGCCGCACACACACACACAGACCCACACACACTCCCGCCGCACACACACACAGACCCACACACACTCCCGCCGCACACACACAGACCCACACACACTCCCACCGCACACACACACACAGAACCACACACACTCCCACCGCACACACACAGACCCACACACACTCCCACCGCACACACACAGACCCACACACACTCCCAACATACACACACAGACCCACACACACTCCCGCCACACACACACAGAGACCCACACACACTCCCGCCGCACACACACACAGACCCACACACACTCCCACCGCACACACACACACAGACCCACACACACTCCCACCGCACACACACAGACCCACACACACTCCCACCGCACACACACAGACCCACACACACTCCCAACACACACACACAGACCCACACACACTCCCGCCACACACACACACAGACCCACACACACGCCCGCCGCACACACACACACAGACCCACACACACTCCCACCGCACACACACAGACCCACACACACTCCCACCGCACACACACACACAGACCCACACACACTCCCGCCGCACACACACACAGACCCACACACACTCCCACCGCACACACACACAGACCCACACACACTCCCACCGCACACACACACAGACCCACACACACTCCCACCGCACACACACACAGACCCACACACACTCCCGCCGCACACACACAGACCCACACACACTCCCGCCGCACTCACACACAGACCCACACACACTCCCGCCGCACACACACAGACCCACACACACTCCCGCCGCACACACACAGACCCACACACAATCCCACCGCACACACACACAGACCCACACACACTCCCGCCGCACACACACAGACCCACACACACTCCCGCCGCACACACACAGACCCACACACACTCCCGCCGCGCGCACACACAGACCCACACACACTCCCGCCGCGCACACACACAGACCCACACACACTCCCGCCGCACACACACACAGACCCACACACACTCCCGCCGCACACACACACACAGACCCACACACACTCCCACCGCACACACACAGACCCACACACACTCCCACACACACACACACAGACCCACACACACTCCCACACACACACACACAGACCCACACACACTCCCACCGCACACACACACAGACCCACACACACTCCCACCACACATACACACACAGACCCACACACACTCCCGCCGCACACACACACAGACCCACACACACTCCCACCGCACACACACACACAGACCCACACACACTCCCACTGCACACACACACAGACCCACACACACTCCCGCTGCACACACACACACAGACCCACACACACTCCCGCCACACACACACACAGACCCACACACACTCCCACCGCACACACACACAGACCCACACACACTCCCACCGCACACACACACATACCCACACACACTCCCACCACACACACACAGACCCACACACACTCCCAACACACACACACAGACCCACACACACTCCCGCCACACACACACAGAGACCCACACACACTCCCGCCGCACACACACACAGACCCACACACACTCCCACCGCACACACACACACAGACCCACACACACTCCCACCGCACACACACAGACCCACACACACTCCCACCGCACACACACAGACCCACACACACTCCCGCCACACACACACAGACCCACACACACTCCCGCCACACACACACACAGACCCACACACACGCCCGCCGCACACACACACACAGACCCACACACACTCCCACCGCACACACACAGACCCACACACACTCCCACCGCACACACACACACAGACCCACACACACTCCCGCCGCACACACACACAGACCCACACACACTCCCACCGCACACACACACAGACCCACACACACTCCCACCGCACACACACACAGACCCACACACACTCCCACCGCACACACACACAGACCCACACACACTCCCGCCGCACACACACAGACCCACACACACTCCCGCCGCACTCACACACAGACCCACACACACTCCCGCCGCACACACACAGACCCACACACACTCCCGCCGCACACACACAGACCCACACACAATCCCACCGCACACACACACAGACCCACACACACTCCCGCCGCACACACACAGACCCACACACACTCCCGCCGCACACACACAGACCCACACACACTCCCGCCGCGCGCACACACAGACCCACACACACTCCCGCCGCGCACACACACAGACCCACACACACTCCCACCGAACACACACACAGACCCACACACACTCCCGCCGCACACACACACACAGACCCACACACACTCCCACCGCACACACACAGACCCACACACACTCCCACACACACACACACAGACCCACACACACTCCCACACACACACACACAGACCCACACACACTCCCACCGCACACACACACAGACCCACACACACTCCCACCGCACATACACACACAGACCCACACACACTCCCGCCGCACACACACACAGACCCACACACACTCCCACCGCACACACACACACAGACCCACACACACTCCCACCGCACACACACACAGACCCACACACACTCCCGCCGCACACACACACACAGACCCACACACACTCCCGCCACACACACACACAGACCCACACACACTCCCACCGCACACACACACACAGACCCACACACACTCCCACCGCACATACACACATACCCACACACACTCCCACCACACACACACAGACCACACACACACTCCCACCGCACACACACACACAGACCCACACACACTCCCGCCGCACACACACACAGACCCGCACACACTCCCGCCGCACACACACACAGACCCACACACACTCCCACCGCACACACACAGACCCACACACACACCCGTCACACACACACAGACCCACACACACTCCCGCCGCACACACACACAGACAAACACACACTCCCACCGCACACACACAGACCCACACACACTCCCACCGCACACACACACAGACCCACACACACTCCCGCCGCACACACACACAGACCCACACACACTCCCACCGCACACACACACACAGACCCACACACACTCCCACCGAACACACACACAGACCCACACACACTCCCACCGCACACACACACACAGACCCACACACACTCCCACCGCACACACACACAGACCCACACACACTCCCGTCACACACACACAGACCCACACACACTCCCACCGCACACACACAGACCCACACACACTCCCGTCACACACACACAGACCCACACACACTCCCACCGCACACACACAGACCCACACACACTCCCGTCACACACACACAGACCCACGCACACTCCCGCCGCACACACACAGACCCACACACACTCCCCCCGCACACACACACAGACCCACACACACTCCCGCCGCACACACACACACAGACCCACACACACTCCCGCCGCACACACACACACAGACCCACACACACTCCCGCCGCACACACACACACAGACCCACACACACTCCCACCGCACACACACAGACCCACACACACTCCCGCCGCACACACACACACAGACCCACACACACTCCCGCCGCACACACAGACCCACACACACTCCCGCCGCACACACACACACAGACCCACACACACTCCCACCGCACACACACACAGACCCACACACACTCCCACCGCACACACACACACACACAGACCCACACACACTCCCGCCGCACACACACACAGACCCACACACACTCCCACCGCACACACACACAGACCCACACACACTCCCACCGCACACACACACACAAACCCACACACACTCCCGCCGCACACACACACAGACACACACACACTCCCGCCGCACACACACAGACCCACACACACTCCTGCCGCACACACACACAGAACAACACACACTCCCGCCGCACACACACAGACCCACACACACTCCCGCCGCACACACACACAGACCCACACACACTCCCGCCGCACACACACACAGACCCACACACACTCCCACCGCACACACACACACTGACCCACACACACTCCCGCTGCAGACACACACAGACCCACACACACTCCCGCCGCACACACACACAGACCCACACACACTCCCGCCGCACACACACAGACCCACACACACTCCCACCGCACACACACACGGACCCACACACACTCCAACCGCACACACACAGACCCACGCACACTCCCGCCGCACACACACACAGACCCACGCACACTCCCACCGCAAACACACAGACCCACGCACACTCACACCGCACACACACACAGACCCACACACACTCCCGCCACACTCACACAGACCCACACACACTCCCACCGCACTCACACACAGACCCACACACACTCCCGTCACACACACACAGATCCACACACACTCCCACCGCACACACACAGACCCACACACACTCCCGTCACACACACACAGACCCACACACACTCCCACCGCACACACACAGACCCACACACACTCCCGCCGCACACACACACAGACCCACACACACTCCCACCGCACTCACACACAGACCCACGCACACTCCCGCCGCACACACACAGACCCACACACACTCCACCCGCACACACACACAGACCCACACACACTCCCGCCGCACACACACACACAGACCCACACACACTCCCGCCGCACACACACACACAGACCCACACACACTCCCACCGCACACACACAGACCCACACACACTCCCGCCGCACACACACACACAGACCCACACACACTCCCGCCGCACACACAGACCCACACACACTCCCGCCGCACACACACACACAGACCCACACACACTCCCACCGCACACACACACACAGACCCACACACACTCCCACCGCACACACACACACAGACCCACACACACTCCCGCCGCACACACACACAGAACCACACACACTCCCACCGCACACACACACACAGACCCACACACACTCCCACCGCACACACACACTCCCGCCGCACACACACAGACCCACACACACTCCTGCCGCACACACACACAGACCCACACACACTCCCGCCGCACACACACAGACCCACACACACTCCCGCCGCACACACACACAGACCCACACACACTCCCGCCGCACACACACGCAGACCCACACACACTCCTGCCGCACACATACACAGACCCACACACACTCCCGCCGCACACACACACACAGACCCACACACACTCCCGCCGCACACACACACAGACCCACACACACTCCCGCCGCACACACACACAGACCCACACACACTCCCGCCGCACACACACAGACCCACACACACTCCCGCCGCACACACACACAGACCCACACACACTCCCGCCGCACACACACACAGACCCACACACACTCCCACCGCACACACACACAGACCCACACACACTCCCGCCGCACTCACACACAGACCCACACACACTCCCGCCGCACACACACACACAGACCCACACACACTCCCGCCGCACACACACACAGACCCACACACACTCCCGCCGCACACACACAGACCCACACACACTCCCACCGCACACACACACACAGAACCACACACACTCCCACCGCACACACACAGACCCACACACACTCCCACCGCACACACACAGACCCACACACACTCCCAACATACACACACAGACCCACACACACTCCCGCCACACACACACAGAGACCCACACACACTCCCGCCGCACACACACACAGACCCACACACACTCCCACCGCACACACACACACAGACCCACACACACTCCCACCGCACACACACAGACCCACACACACTCCCACCGCACACACACAGACCCACACACACTCCCAACACACACACACAGACCCACACACACTCCCGCCACACACACACACAGACCCACACACACGCCCGCCGCACACACACACAGACCCACACACACTCCCACCGCACACACACACACAGACCCACACACACTCCCGCCGCACACACACACACAGACCCACACACACTCCCACCGCACACACACAGACCCACACACACTCCCACCGCACACACACACACAGACCCACACACACTCCCGCCGCACACACACACAGACCCACACACACTCCCACCGCACACACACACAGACCCACACACACTCCCACCGCACACACACACAGACCCACACACACTCCCACCGCACACACACACAGACCCACACACACTCCCGCCGCACACACACAGACCCACACACACTCCCGCCGCACTCACACACAGACCCACACACACTCCCGCCGCACACACACAGACCCACACACACTCCCGCCGCACACACACAGACCCACACACAATCCCACCGCACACACACACAGACCCACACACACTCCCGCCGCACACACACAGACCCACACACACTCCCGCCGCACACACACAGACCCACACACACTCCCGCCGCGCGCACACACAGACCCACACACACTCCCGCCGCGCACACACACAGACCCACACACACTCCCACCGAACACACACACAGACCCACACACACTCCCGCTGCACACACACACACAGACCCACACACACTCCCACCGCACACACACAGACCCACACACACTCCCACACACACACACACAGACCCACACACACTCCCACACACACACACACAGACCCACACACACTCCCACCGCACACACACACAGACCCACACACACTCCCACCACACATACACACACAGACCCACACACACTCCCGCCGCACACACACACAGACCCACACACACGCCCGCCGCACACACACACACAGACCCACACACACTCCCACCGCACACACACACAGACCCACACACACTCCCGCTGCACACACACACACAGACCCACACACACTCCCGCCACACACACACACAGACCCACACACACTCCCACCGCACACACACACAGACCCACACACACTCCCACCGCACACACACACATACCCACACACACTCCCACCACACACACACAGACCCACACACACTCCCAACACACACACACAGACCCACACACACTCCCGCCACACACACACAGAGACCCACACACACTCCCGCCGCACACACACACAGACCCACACACACTCCCACCGCACACACACACACAGACCCACACACACTCCCACCGCACACACACAGACCCACACACACTCCCACCGCACACACACAGACCCACACACACTCCCGCCACACACACACAGACCCACACACACTCCCGCCACACACACACACAGACCCACACACACGCCCGCCGCACACACACACACAGACCCACACACACTCCCACCGCACACACACAGACCCACACACACTCCCACCGCACACACACACACAGACCCACACACACTCCCGCCGCACACACACACAGACCCACACACACTCCCACCGCACACACACACAGACCCACACACACTCCCACCGCACACACACACAGACCCACACACACTCCCGCCGCACACACACAGACCCACACACACTCCCGCCGCACTCACACACAGACCCACACACACACCCGCCGCACACACACAGACCCACACACACTCCCGCCGCACACACACAGACCCACACACAATCCCACCGCACACACACACAGACCCACACACACTCCCGCCGCACACACACAGACCCACACACACTCCCGCCGCACACACACAGACCCACACACACTCCCGCCGCGCGCACACACAGACCCACACACACTCCCGCCGCGCACACACACAGACCCACACACACTCCCACCGAACACACACACAGACCCACACACACTCCCGCCGCACACACACACACAGACCCACACACACTCCCACCGCACACACACAGACCCACACACACTCCCACACACACACACACAGACCCACACACACTCCCACACACACACACACAGACCCACACACACTCCCACCGCACACACACACAGACCCACACACACTCCCACCGCACATACACACACAGACCCACACACACTCCCACCGCACACACACACAGACCCACACACACTCCCACCGCACACACACACACAGACCCACACACACTCCCACCGCACACACACACAGACCCACACACACTCCCGCCGCACACACACACACAGACCCACACACACTCCCGCCACACACACACACAGACCCACACACACTCCCACCGCACACACACACACAGACCCACACACACTCCCACCGCACATACACACATACCCACACACACTCCCACCACACACACACAGACCACACACACACTCCCACCGCACACACACACACAGACCCACACACACTCCCGCCGCACACACACACAGACCCGCACACACTCCCGCCGCACACACACACAGACCCACACACACTCCCACCGCACACACACAGACCCACACACACACCCGTCACACACACACAGACCCACACACACTCCCGCCGCACACACACACAGACAAACACACACTCCCACCGCACACACACAGACCCACACACACTCCCACCGCACACACACACAGACCCACACACACTCCCGCCGCACACACACACAGACCCACACACACTCCCACCGCACACACACACACAGACCCACACACACTCCCACCGAACACACACACAGACCCACACACACTCCCACCGCACACACACACAGACCCACACACACACCCACCGCACACACACACAGACCCACACACACTCCCGTCACACACACACAGACCCACACACACTCCCACCGCACACACACAGACCCACACACACTCCCGTCACACACACACAGACCCACACACACTCCCACCGCACACACACAGACCCACACACACTCCCGCCGCACACACACACAGACCCACACACACTCCCGCCGCACACACACACACAGACCCACACACACTCCCACCGCACACACACAGACCCACGCACACTCCCACCGCACACACACACACAGACCCACACACACTCCCGCCGCACACACACACACAGACCCACACACACTCCCGCCGCACACACACACACAGACCCACACACACTCCCACCGCACACACACAGACCCACACACACTCCCGCCGCACACACACACACAGACCCACACACACTCCCGCCGCACACACAGACCCACACACACTCCCGCCGCACACACACACACAGACCCACACACACTCCCACCGCACACACACACAGACCCACACACACTCCCACCGCACACACACACACACAGACCCACACACACTCCCGCCGCACACACACACAGACCCACACACACTCCCACCGCACACACACACAGACCCACACACACTCCCACCGCACACACACACACAAACCCACACACACTCCCGCCGCACACACACACAGACACACACACACTCCCGCCGCACACACACAGACCCACACACACTCCTGCCGCACACACACACAGAACAACACACACTCCCGCCGCACACACACAGACCCACACACACTCCCGCCGCACACACACACAGACCCACACACACTCCCGCCGCACACACACACAGACCCACACACACTCCCACCGCACACACACACACTGACCCACACACACTCCCGCTGCAGACACACACAGACCCACACACACTCCCGCCGCACACACACACAGACCCACACACACTCCCACCGCACACACACACACAGACCCACACACACTCCCACCGCACACACACAGACCCACACACACTCCCACCGCACACACACAGACCCACACACACTCCCGCCGCACACACACAGACCAACACACACTCCCACCGCACACACACAGACCCACACACACTCCCGCCGCACACACACACAGACCCACACACACTCCCACCGCACACACACACACAGACCCACACACACTCCCACCGCACAAACACAGACCCACACACACTCCCACCGCACACACACAGACCCACACACACTCCCGCCGCACACACACAGACCAACACACACTCCCACCGCACACACACAGACCCACACACACTCCCACCGCACACACACAGACCCACACACACTCCCGCCGCACACACACAGACCAACACACACTCCCACCGCACACACACACGGACCCACACACACTCCAACCGCACACACACAGACCCACACACACTCCCGCCGCACACACACACACAGACCCACGCACACTCCCGCCGCACACACACACAGACCCACGCACACTCCCACCGCAAACACACAGACCCACGCACACTCACACCGCACACACACACAGACCCACACACACTCCCGCCACACTCACACAGACCCACACACACTCCCACCGCACTCACACACAGACCCACACACACTCCCGTCACACACACACAGATCCACACACACTCCCACCGCACACACACAGACCCACACACACTCCCGTCACACACACACAGACCCACACACACTCCCACCGCACACACACAGACCCACACACACTCCCGCCGCACACACACACAGACCCACACACACTCCCACCGCACTCACACACAGACCCACGCACACTCCCGCCGCACACACACAGACCCACACACACTCCCCCCGCACACACACACAGACCCACACACACTCCCGCCGCACACACACACACAGACCCACACACACTCCCGCCGCACACACACACACAGACCCACACACACTCCCACCGCACACACACAGACCCACACACACTCCCGCTGCACACACACACACAGACCCACACACACTCCCGCCGCACACACAGACCCACACACACTCCCGCCGCACACACACACACAGACCCACACACACTCCCACCGCACACACACACACAGACCCACACACACTCCCACCGCACACACACACACAGACCCACACACACTCCCGCCGCACACACACACAGAACCACACACACTCCCACCGCACACACACACACAGACCCACACACACTCCCACCGCACACACACACTCCCGCCGCACACACACAGACCCACACACACTCCTGCCGCACACACACACAGACCCACACACACTCCCGCCGCACACACACAGACCCACACACACTCCCGCCGCACACACACACAGACCCACACACACTCCCGCCGCACACACACACAGACCCACACACACTCCTGCCGCACACATACACAGACCCACACACACTCCCGCCGCACACACACACACAGACCCACACACACTCCCGCCGCACACACACACAGACCCACACACACTCCCGCCGCACACACACACAGACCCACACACACTCCCGCCGCACACACACACAGACCCACACACACTCCCACCGCACACACACACAGACCCACACACACTCCCGCCGCACACACACACAGACCCACACACACTCCCACCGCACACACACACAGACCCACACACACTCCCGCCGCACACACACACAGACCCACACACACTCCCGCCGCACACACACACACAGACCCACACACACTCCCGCCGCACACACACACAGACCCACACACACTCCCGCCGCACACACACAGACCCACACACACTCCCACCGCACACACACACACAGAACCACACACACTCCCACCGCACACACACAGACCCACACACACTCCCACCGCACACACACAGACCCACACACACTCCCAACATACACACACAGACCCACACACACTCCCGCCACACACACACACAGACCCACACACACTCCCACCGCACACACACACACAGACCCACACACACTCCCACCGCACACACACAGACCCACACACACTCCCACCGCACACACACAGACCCACACACACTCCCAACACACACACACAGACCCACACACACTCCCGCCACACACACACACAGACCCACACACAAGCCCGCCGCACACACACACACAGACCCACACACACTCCCACCGCACACACACAGACCCACACACACTCCCACCGCACACACACACACAGACCCACACACACTCCCGCCGCACACACACACAGACCCACACACACTCCCACCGCACACACACACAGACCCACACACACTCCCACCGCACACACACACAGACCCACACACACTCCCACCGCACACACACACAGACCCACACACACTCCCGCCGCACACACACAGACCCACACACACTCCCGCCGCACTCACACACAGACCCACACACACTCCCGCCGCACACACACAGACCCACACACACTCCCGCCGCACACACACAGACCCACACACAATCCCACCGCACACACACACAGACCCACACACACTCCCGCCGCACACAAACAGACCCACACACACTCCCGCCGCACACACACAGACCCACACACACTCCCGCCGCGCGCACACACAGACCCACACACACTCCCGCCGCGCACACACACAGACCCACACACACTCCCACCGAACACACACACAGACCCACACACACTCCCGCCGCACACACACACACAGACCCACACACACTCCCACCGCACACACACAGACCCACACACACTCCCACACACACACACACAGACCCACACACACTCCCACACACACACACACAGACCCACACACACTCCCACCGCACACACACACAGACCCACACACACTCCCACCACACATACACACACAGACCCACACACACTCCCGCCGCACACACACACAGACCCACACACACTCCCACCGCACACACACACACAGACCCACACACACTCCCACCGCACACACACACAGACCCACACACACTCCCGCTGCACACACACACACAGACCCACACACACACCCGCCACACACACACACAGACCCACACACACTCCCACCGCACACACACACAGACCCACACACACTCCCACCGCACACACACACATACCCACACACACTCCCACCACACACACACAGACCCACACACACTCCCAACACACACACACAGACCCACACACACTCCCGCCACACACACACAGAGACCCACACACACTCCCGCCGCACACACACACAGACCCACACACACTCCCACCGCACACACACACACAGACCCACACACACTCCCACCGCACACACACAGACCCACACACACTCCCACCGCACACACACAGACCCACACACACTCCCGCCACACACACACAGACCCACACACACTCCCGCCACACACACACACAGACCCACACACACGCCCGCCGCACACACACACACAGACCCACACACACTCCCACCGCACACACACAGACCCACACACACTCCCACCGCACACACACACACAGACCCACACACACTCCCGCCGCACACACACACAGACCCACACACACTCCCGCCGCACACACACACAGACCCACACACACTCCCACCGCACACACACACAGACCCACACACACTCCCACCGCACACACACACAGACCCACACACACTCCCGCCGCACACACACAGACCCACACACACTCCCGCCGCACTCACACACAGACCCACACACACTCCCGCCGCACACACACAGACCCACACACAATCCCACCGCACACACACACAGACCCACACACACTCCCGCCGCACACACACAGACCCACACACACTCCCGCCGCACACACACAGACCCACACACACTCCCGCCGCGCGCACACACAGACCCACACACACTCCCGCCGCGCACACACACAGACCCACACACACTCCCACCGAACACACACACAGACCCACACACACTCCCGCCGCACACACACACACAGACACACACACACTCCCACCGCACACACACAGACCCACACACACTCCCACACACACACACACAGACCCACACACACTCCCACACACACACACACAGACCCACACACACTCCCACCGCACACACACACAGACCCACACACACTCCCACCGCACATACACACACAGACCCACACACACTCCCGCCGCACACACACACAGACCCACACACACTCCCACCGCACACACACACACAGACCCACACACACTCCCACCGCACACACACACAGACCCACACACACTCCCGCCGCACACACACACACAGACCCACACACACTCCCGCCACACACACACACAGACCCACACACACTCCCACCGCACACACACACACAGACCCACACACACTCCCACCGCACATACACACATACCCACACACACTCCCACCACACACACACAGACCACACACACACTCCCACCGCACACACACACACAGACCCACACACACTCCCGCCGCACACACACACAGACCCGCGCACACTCCCGCCGCACACACACACAGACCCACACACACTCCCACCGCACACACACATACCCACACACACACCCGTCACACACACACAGACCCACACACACTCCCGCCGCACACACACACACAGACCCACACACACTCCCGCCACACACACACACAGACCCACACACACTCCCACCGCACACACACACACAGACCCACACACACTCCCACCGCACATACACACATACCCACACACACTCCCACCACACACACACAGACCACACACACACTCCCACCGCACACACACACACAGACCCACACACACTCCCGCCGCACACACACACAGACCCGCGCACACTCCCGCCGCACACACACACAGACCCACACACACTCCCACCGCACACACACAGACCCACACACACACCCGTCACACACACACAGACCCACACACACTCCCGCCGCACACACACACAGACAAACACACACTCCCACCGCACACACACAGACCCACACACACTCCCACCGCACACACACACAGACCCACACACACTCCCGCCGCACACACACACAGACCCACACACACTCCCACCGCACACACACACACAGACCCACACACACTCCCACCGAACACACACACAGACCCACACACACTCCCACCGCACACACACACACAGACCCACACACACTCCCACCGCACACACACACAGACCCACACACACTCCCACCACACACACACAGACCCACACACACTCCCACTGCACACACACACACAGACCCACACACATTCCCGCCGCACACACACACACAGACCCGCACACACTCCCGCCGCACACACACACAGACCCACACACACTCCCACCGCACACACACAGACCCACACACACACCCGTCACACACACACAGACCCACACACACTCCCGCCGCACACACACACAGACCCACACACACTCCCACAGCACACACACACAGATCCAACCACACTCCCGCCGCACACACACACAGACCCACACACACTCCCACCGCACACACACACAGACCCACACACACTCCCACCGCACACACACACACAGACCCACACACACTCCCGCCGCACACACACACAGACCCACACACACTCCCACCGCACACACACACAGACCCACACACACTCCCGCCGCACACACACAGACCCACACACACTCCCGCCGCACACACACACAGACCGACACACACTCCCACCGCACACACACAGACGCACACACACTCCCGCCGCACACACACACACAGACCCACACACACTCCCGCCGCACACACACACAGACCCACACACACTCCCGCCGCACACACACAGACCCACCCACACACCCGTCACACACACACAGACCCACACACACTCCCGCCGCACACACACACAGACCCACACACACTCCCGCCGCACACACACACAGACCCACACACACTCCCACCGCACACACACAGACACACACACACTCCCGCCGCACACACACACAGACCCACACACACTCCCGCCGCACACACACAGACCCACACACACTCCCACCGCACACACACACAGACCCACACACACTCCCGCCGCACACACACACAGACCCACACACACTCCCGCCGCACACACACACACACACAGACCCACACACACTCCCACCACACACACACAGACCCACACACACTCCCGCCGCTCACACACACACAGACCCACACACACTCCCACCGCACACACACAGACCCACACACACTCCCACCGTACACACACACAGACCCACACACACTCCCACCGCACACACACAGACAGACCCACACACACTCCCAACGCACACACACACACACCCACACAAACTCCCGCCGCACACAGACAGACCCACATACACTCCCACCGCACACACACACAGACCCACACACACTCCCGCCGCACACACACACAGACAGACCCACACACACTCCCGCCGCACACACACAAACCCACACACACTCCCACCGCACACACACACACACAGACCCACACACACTCCCACCGCACACACTCACACAGACCCACACACACTCCCACCGCACACACACACAGACCCACACACACTCCCACCGCACACACACACAGACCCACACACACTCCCACCGCACACACACACAGACCCACACACAATCCCGCCGCACACACACACAGACAGACCCACACACACTCCCGCCGCACACACACAAACCCACACACACTCCCACCGCACACACTCACACAGACCCACACACACTCCCACCGCACACACACACAGACCCACACACACTCCCGCCGCACACACACACAGACAGACCCACACACACTCCCGCAGCACACACACACAGACAGACCCACACACACTCCCGCCGCACACACACAAACCCACACACACTCCCACCGCACACACACACACAGACCCACACACACTCCCACCGCACACACACACGGACCCACACACACTCCCGCCGCACACACACACAGACCCACACACACTCCCGCTGCACACACACACAGACCCACACACACTCCCGCCGCACACACACACAGACACACACACACTCCCGCCGCACACACACACACACACAGACCCACACACACTCCCACCACACACACACAGACCCACACACACTCCCGCCGCTCACACATACACAGACCCACACACACTCCCGCCGCACACACACACAGACCCACACACACTCCCGCCGCACACACACACAGACCCACACACACTCCCGCCGCACACACACAGACCCACACACACTCCCGCCACACACACACAGACCCACACACACTCCCGCCGCACACACACAGACCCACACACACTCCCGCCGCACGCACACAGACCCACACACACTCCCGCCGCACACACACACAGACCCACACACACTCCCACCGCACACACACACAGACCCACACACACTCCCACCGCACACACACACAGACCCACACACACTCCCACCGCACACACACACAGACCCACACACACTCCCGCCGCACACACACAGACCCACACACACTCCCGCCGCACACACACACACAGACCCACACACACTCCCGCCGCACACACACAGACCCACACACACTCCCGCCGCACACACACACACCCACACACACTCCCGCCGCACACACACACAGACCCACACACACTCCCGCCGCACACACACACAGACCCACACACACTCCCACCGCACACACAGACCCACGTACACTCCCACCGCACACACACACAGACCCACACACACTCTCGCCGCACACACACACAGACCCGCACACACTCCTGCCACACACATACACAGACCCACACACACTCCCACCGCACACACACACAGACCCACACACACTCCTGCCACACACATACACAGACCCACACACACTCCTGCCGCACACACACACAGACCCACACACACTCCCACCGCACACACACAGACCCACACACACTCCCACCGCACACACACACAGACCCACACACACTCCCACCGCACACACACACACAGACCCACACACACTCCCACCGCACACACACACAGACCCACACACACTCCCACCGCACACACAAACACAGACCCACACACACTCCCACCGCACACACACACAGACCCACACACACTCCCGCCGCACACACACACAGACCCACACACACTCCCACCGCACACACCCACAGACCCACACACACTCCCGCCGCACACGCACACACAGACCCACACACACACCCGCCGCACACACACACAGACCCACACACACTCCCACCGCACACACACACAGACCCACACACACTCCCGCCGCACACACACACAGACCCACACACACTCCGCACACACACACAGACCCACACACACTCCCGCCGCACACACACAGACCCACACACACTCCCGCCGCACACACACAGACCCACACACACTCCCACCGCACACACACACAGACCCACACACACTCCCGCACACACACACACAGACCCACACACACTCCCGCACACACACACACAGACCCACACAGACTCCCACCGCACACACACACAGACCCACACACACTCCCGCACACACACACAGACCCACACACACTCCCGCCGCACACACACAGACCCACACACACTCCCACCGCACACACACACACAGACCCACACACACTCCCACCGCACACACACAGACCCACACACACTCCCACCGCACACACACACATACCCACACACACCCCCACCGCACACACACACAGACCCACACACACTCCCACCGCACACACACAGACCCACACACACTCCCGCAGCACACACACAGACCCACACACACTCCCGCCGCACACACACACACAGACCCACACACACTCCCGCCGCACACACACATACAGACCCACACACACTCCCGCCGCACACACACACACAGACCCACACACACTCCCACCGCACACACACAGACCCACACACCCTCCCGCCGCACACACACACACAGACCCACACACACTCCCGCCGCACACACACACACAGACCCACACACACTCCCGCCGCACACACACACACACAGACCCACACACACTCCCGCCGCACACACACACACAGACCCACACACACTCCCACCGCACACACACACAGACCCACACACACTCCCGCCGCACACACACACAGACCGACACACACTCCCACCGCACACACACAGACGCACACACACTCCCGCCGCACACACACACACAGACCCACACACACTCCCGCCGCACACACACACAGACCCACACACACTCCCACCGCACACACACAGACCCACCCACACACCCGTCACACACACACAGACCCACACACACTCCCGCCGCACACACACACAGACCCACACACACTCCCACCGCACACACACAGACACACACACACTCCCGCCGCACACACACACAGACCCACACACACTCCCGCCGCACACACACAGACCCACACACACTCCCACCGCACACACACACAGACCCACACACACTCCCGCCGCACACACACACAGACCCACACACACTCCCGCCGCACACACACACACACACAGACCCACACACACTCCCACCACACACACACAGACCCACACACACTCCCGCCGCTCACACACACACAGACCCACACACACTCCCACCGCACACACACAGACCCACACACACTCCCACCGTACACACACACAGACCCACACACACTCCCACCGCACACACACAGACAGACCCACACACACTCCCACCGCACACACACACACAGACCCGCACACACTCCCAACGCACACACACACAGTCCCACACAAACTCCCGCCGCACACACACAGACCCACATACACTCCCACCGCACACACACACACACAGACCCACACACACTCCCACCGCACACACACACAGACCCACACACACTCCCGCCGCACACACACACACACAGACCCACACACACATCCGCCGCACACACACACAGACAGACCCACACACACTCCCGCCGCACACACACAAACCCACACACACTCCCACCGCACACACACACACACAGACCCACACACACTCCCACCGCACACACTCACACAGACCCACACACACTCCCACCGCACACACACACAGACCCACACACACTCCCACCGCACACACACACAGACCCACACACACTCCCACCGCACACACACACAGACCCACACACAATCCCGCCGCACACACACACAGACAGACCCACACACACTCCCGCCGCACACACACAAACCCACACACACTCCCACCGCACACACTCACACAGACCCACACACACTCCCACCGCACACACACACAGACCCACACACACTCCCGCCGCACACACACACAGACAGACCCACACACACTCCCGCAGCACACACACACAGACAGACCCACACACACTCCCGCCGCACACACACAAACACTCCAACTGACACACACACACTCTCCCACACACACTCAAACACTCCCACTGACACACACACACACTCCCACACACACTCAAACACTCCCACTGACACACACACACACTCTCCCACACACACTCTAACACTCCCACTGACACACACACACTCCCACACACACTCAAACACTCCCACTGACACACACACACTCCCACACACACTCAAACACTCCCACTGACACACACCCTCTCTCCCACACACACTCAAACACTCCCACTGACACACACACACTCTCCCACACACACTCAAACACTCCCACTGACACACACACACTCCCACACACACTCAAACACTCCCACTGACACACACACACTCCAACACACTCTCTGTCTCTCACTCCCACTGACACACACACACTCTCCCACACACACTCAAACACTCCCACTGACACACACACACTCTCCCACACACACTCAAACACTCCCACTGACACTCACACACTCTCCCACACACACTCAAACACTCCCACTGACACACACACACTCTGCCACACAAACTCAAACACTCCCACTGACACACACACACTCTCCCACACACACTCAAACACTCCCACTGACACACACACACACTCTCCCACACACACTCAAACACTCCCACTGACACACACACACTCCCACACACACTCAAACACTCCCACTGACACACACACACTCTCCCACACACACTCAAACACTCCCACTGCACACACACTCTCCCACACACACTCAAACACTCCCACTGACACACACACACTCTCCCACACACACTCAAACACTCCCACTGACACACACACACTCCCACACACACTCAAACACTCCCAGTGACACACACACACTCTCCCACACACACTCAAACACTCCCACTGCACACACACTCTCCCACACACACTCAAACACTCCCACTGACACACACACACTCTCCCACACACACTCAAACACTCCCACTGACACACACACACACTCTCCCACACACACTCAAACACTCCCACTGACACACACACACTCCCACACACACTCAAACACTCCCACTGACACACACACACTCTCCCACACACACTCAAACACTCCCACTGACACACACACACTCTCCCACACACACTCAAACACTCCCACTGACACACACACACTCCCACACACACTCAAACACTCCCACTGACACACACACACTCCAACACACTCTCTGTCTCTCACTCCCACTGACACACACACACTCTCCCACACACACTCAAACACTCCCACTGACACACACACACTCTCCCACACACACTCAAACACTCCCACTGACACTCACACACTCTCCCACACACACTCAAACACTCCCACTGACACACACACACTCTGCCACACAAACTCAAACACTCCCACTGACACACACACACTCTCCCACACACACTCAAACACTCCCACTGACACACACACACACTCTCCCACACACACTCAAACACTCCCACTGACACACACACACTCCCACACACACTCAAACACTCCCACTGACACACACACACTCTCCCACACACACTCAAACACTCCCACTGCACACACACTCTCCCACACACACTCAAACACTCCCACTGACACACACACACTCTCCCACACACACTCAAACACTCCCACTGACACACACACACTCCCACACACACTCAAACACTCCCAGTGACACACACACACTCTCCCACACACACTCAAACACTCCCACTGCACACACACTCTCCCACACACACTCAAACACTCCCACTGACACACACACACTCTCCCACACACACTCAAACACTCCCACTGACACACACACACACTCTCCCACACACACTCAAACACTCCCACTGACACACACACACTCCCACACACACTCAAACACTCCCACTGACACACACACACTCTCCCACACACACTCAAACACTCCCAGTGACACACACACACTCTCCCACACACACTCAAACACTCCCACTGACACACACACTCTCCCACACACACTCAAACACTCCCACTGACACACACACACTCTCCCACACACACTCAAACACTCCCACTGACACACACACACTCTCCCACACACACTCAAACACTCCCACTGACACACACACACTCTCCCACACACACTCAAACACTCCCACTGACACACACACACACTCTCCCACACACACTCAAACACTCCCACTGACACACACACTCTCCCACACACACTCAAACACTCCCACTGACACACACACACTCCCACACACACTCAAAAACTCCCACTGACACACACACACTCTCCCACACACACTCAAACACTCCCACTGACACACACACACTCCCACACACACTCAAACACTCCCACTGACTCACACACACACTCCCACACACACTCAAACACTCCCACTGACACACACACACTCCCACACACACTCAAACACTCCCACTGACACACACACACACTCCCACACACACTCAAACACTCCCACTTACACACACACACTCTCCCACACACACTCAAACACTCCCACTGACACACACACTCTCCCACACACACTCAAACACTCCCACTGACACACACACACTCTCCCACACACACTCAAACACTCCCACTGACACACACACACTCTCCCACACACACTCAAACACTCCCACTGACACACACACACTCTCCCACACACACTCAAACACTCCCACTGACACACACACACTCTCCCACACACACTCAAACACTCCCACTGACACACACACACTCTCCCACACACACTCAAACACTCCCACTGACACACACACACTCTCCCACACACACTCAAACACTCCCACTGACACACACACACTCTCCCACACACACTCAAACACTCCCACTGACACACACACACTCTCCCACACACACTCAAACACTCCTACTGACACACACACACTCTCCCACACACACTCAAACACTCCCACTGACACACACACACACTCCCACACACACTCAAACACTCCCACTGACACACACACACTCTCCCACACACACTCAAACACTCCTACTGACACACACACACTCTCCCACACACACTCAAACACTCCCACTGACACACACACACTCTCCCACACACACTCAAACACTCCCACTGACACACACACACTCTCCCACACACACTCAAACACTCCCACTTACACACACACACTCTCCCACACACACTCAAACACTCCCACTGACACACACACACTGCCACACACACTCAAACACTCCCACTGACACACACACACTCTCCCACACACACTCAAACACTCCCACTGACACACACACTCCCACACACACTCAAACACTCCCACTGACACACACACTCTCCCACACACACTCAAACACTCCCACTGACACACACACTCTCCCACACACACTCAAACACTCCCACTGACACACACACACTCTCCCACACACACTCAAACACTCCCACTGACACACACACACTCTCCCACACACACTCAAACACTCCCACTGACACACACACACTCTACCACACACACTCAAACACTCCCACTGACACACACACACTCTCCCACACACACTCAAACACTCCCACTTACACACACACACTCTCCCACACACACTCAAACACTCCCACTGACACACACACACTCTCCCACACACACTCAAACACTCCCACTGACACACACACACTCTCCCACACACACTCAAACACTCCCACTGACACACACACACTCCCACACACACTCAAACACTCCCACTGACACACACACACTCTCCCACACACACCCAAACACTCCCACTGACACACACACACTCTCCCACACACACTCAAACACTCCCACTGACACACACACTCTCTCCCACACACACTCAAACACTCCCACTGACACACACACTCTCTCCCACACACACTCAAACACTCCCACTGACACACACACTCTCTCCCACACACACTCAAACACTCCCACTGACACACACACTCTCTCCCACACACACTCAAACACTCCCACTGACACACACACACTCTCTCACACACACTCAAACACTCCCACTGACACACACACACTCTCCCACACACACTCAAACACTCCCACTGACACACACACACTCTCTCACACACACTCAAACACTCCCACTGACACACTCACACTCTCCCACACACACTCAAACACTCCCACTGACACACACACACTCTCCCACACACACTCAAACACTCCCACTGACACACACACTCTCCCACACACACTCAAACACTCCCACTGACACACACACAATCTCTCACACACACTCAAACACTCCCACTGACACACACACACTCTCCCACACACACTCAAACACTCCCACTGACACACACACACTCTCTCACACACACTCAAACACTCCCACTGACACACTCACACTCTCCCACACACACTCAAACACTCCAACTGACACACACACTCTCCCACACACACTCAAACACTCCCACTGACACACACACACTCTCCCACACACACTCAAACACTCCCACTGACACACACACACTCTCCCACACACACTCAAACACTCCCACTGACACACACACACTCTCCCACACACACTCAAACACTCCAACTGACACACACACACTCTCCCACACACACTCAAACACTCCCACTGACACACACACACTCTCCCACACACACTCAAACACTCCCACTTACACACACACACTCTCCAACACACACTCAAACACTCCCACTGACACACACACACTCTCCCACACACACTCAAACACTCCCACTGACACACACACACACTCTCCCACACACACTCAAACACTCCCACTGACACACACACTCTCCCACACACACTCAAACACTCCCACTAACACACACACACTCTCCCACAGACACTCAAACACTCCCACTGACACACACACTCTCCCACACACACTCAAACACTCCCACTTACACACACACACTCTCCCACACACACTCAAACACTCCCACTGACACACACACACTCTCCCACACACACTCAAACACTCCCACTGCACACACACTCTCCCAAACACACTCAAACACTCCCACTGACACACACACACACTCCCACACACACTCAAACACTCCCACTGACACACACACACACTCTCCCACACACACTCAAACACTCCCACTGACACACACACACTCCCACACACACTCTAACACTCCCACTGACACACACACACTCCCACACACACTCAAACACTCCCACTGACACACACACACTCCCCCACACACACTCAAACACTCCCACTGACACACACACTCTCTCCCACACACACTCAAACACTCCCACTGACACACACACACTCTCCCACACACACTCAAACACTCCCACTGACACACACACACTCCCACACACACTCAAACACTCCCACTGACACACACACACTCCAACACACTCTCTGTCTCTCACTCCCACTGACACACACACACTCTCCCACACACACTCAAACACTCCCACTGACACACACACACTCTCCCACACACACTCAAACACTCCCACTGACACTCACACACTCTCCCACACACACTCAAACACTCCCACTGACACACACACACTCTCCCACACACACTCAAACACTCCCACTGACACTCACACACTCTCCCACACACACTCAAACACTCCCACTGACACACACACACTCTCCCACACACACTCAAACACTCCCACTGACACACACACACTCTCCCACACACACTCAAACACTCCCACTGACACACACACACTCTCCCACACACACTCAAACACTCCCACTGACACACACACACTCTCCCACACACACTCAAACACTCCCACTGCACACACACTCTCCCACACACACTCAAACACTCCCACTGACACACACACTCTCCCACACACACTCAAACACTCCCACTGACACACACACACTCTCCCACACACACTCAAACACTCCCACTGACACACACACACTCTCCCACACACACTCAAACACTCCCACTGACACACACACACTCTCCCACACTCACTCAAACACTCCCACTGACACACACACTCTCCCACACACACTCAAACACTCCCACTGACACACACACTCTCCCACACACACTCAAACACTCCCACTGACACACACACACTCCCACACACACTCAAACACTCCCACTAACACACACACACTCTCCCACACACACTCAAACACTCCCACTGACACACACACACTCCCACACACACTCAAACACTCCCACTGACTCACACACACACTCCCACACACACTCAAACACTCCCACTGACACACACACACTCCCACACACACTCAAACACTCCCACTGACACACACACACACTCCCACACACACTCAAAACTCGCACTTACACACACACACTCTCCCACACACACTCAAACACTCCCACTGACACACACACTCTCCCACACACACTCAAACACTCCCACTGACACACACACACTCTCCCACACACACTCAAACACTCCCACTGACACACACACACTCTCCCACACACACTCAAACACTGCCACTTACACACACACACTCTCCCACATACACTCAAACACTCCCACTGACACACACACACTCTCCCACACACACTCAAACACTCCCACAGACAAACACACACTCTCCCACACACACTCAAACACTCCCACTGACACACACACACTCTCCCACACACACTCAAACACTCCCACTGACACACACACACACTGCCACACACACTCAAACACTCCCACTGACACACACACACTCTCCCACACACACTCAAACACTCCCACTGACACACACACACTCTCCCACACACACTCAAACACTCCCACTGACACACACACACTCTCCCACACACACTCAAACACTCCCACTGACACACACACACACTCTCCCACACACACTCAAACACTGCCACTTACACACACACACTCTCCCACATACACTCAAACACTCCCACTGACACACACACACTCTCCCACACACACTCAAACACTCCCACTGACACACACACACTCCCACACACACTCAAACACTCCCACTGACACACACACACTCTCCCACACACACTCAAACACTCCCACTGACACACACACACTCTCCCACACACACTCAAACACTCCCACTGACACACACACACTCCCACACACACTCAAACACTCCCACTGACACACACACACTCTCCCACACACACTCAAACACTCCCACTGACACACACACACTCTCCCACACACACTCAAACACTCCCACTGACACACACACACTCCCACACACACTCAAACACTCCCACTGACACACACACTCTCTCCCACACACACTCAAACACTCCCACTGACACACACACTCTCTCCCACACACACTCAAACACTCCCACTGACACACACACTCTCTCCCACACACACTCAAACACTCCCACTGACACACACACTCTCTCCCACACACACTCAAACACTCCCACTGACACACACACACTCTCTCACACACACTCAAACACTCCCACTGACACACACACACTCTCCCACACACACTCAAACACTCCCACTGACACACACACACTCTCTCACACACACTCAAACACTCCCACTGACACACTCACACTCTCCCACACACACTCAAACACTCCCACTGACACACACACACTCTCCCACACACACTCAAACACTCCCACTGACACACACACTCTCCCACACACACTCAAACACTCCCACTGACACACACACTCTCCCACACACACTCAAACACTCCCACTGACACACACACTCTCCCACACACACTCAAACACTCCCACTAACACACACACACTCCCACACACACTCAAACACTCCCACTGACACACACACACACTCCCACACACACTCAAACACTCCCACTGACACACACACACTCTCCAACACACACTCAAACACTCCCACTGACACACACACACTCTCCCACACACACTCAAACACTCCCACTGACACACACACACTCTCCCACACACACTCAAACACTCCCACTTACACACACACACTCTCCAACACACACTCAAACACTCCCACTGACACACACACACTCTCCCACACACACTCAAACACTCCCACTGACACACACACACACTCTCCCACACACACTCAAACACTCCCACTGACACACACACTCTCCCACACACACTCAAACACTCCCACTAACACACACACACTCTCCCACAGACACTCAAACACTCCCACTGACACACACACTCTCCCACACACACACTCAAACACTCCCACTGACACACACACACACTCCCACACTCCCACACACACTCAAACACTCCCACTTACACACACACACTCTCCCACACACACTCAAACACTCCCACTGACACACACACACTCCCACACACACTCAAACACTCCCACTGACACACACACACACTCTCCCACACACACTCAAACACTCCCACTGACACACACACACTCCCACACACACTCTAACACTCCCACTGACACACACACACTCCCACACACACTCAAACACTCCCACTGACACACACACACTCCCCCACACACACTCAAACACTCCCACTGACACACACACTCTCTCCCACACACACTCAAACACTCCCACTGACACACACACACTCTCCCACACACACTCAAACACTCCCACTGACACACACACACTCCCACACACACTCAAACACTCCCACTGACACACACACACTCCAACACACTCTCTGTCTCTCACTCCCACTGACACACACACACTCTCCCACACACACTCAAACACTCCCACTGACACACACACACTCTCCCACACACACTCAAACACTCCCACTGGCACACACACACTCTCCCACACACACTCAAACACTCCCACTGACACACACACACTCTCCCACACACACTCAAACACTCCCACTGACACACACACACTCTCCCACACACACTCAAACACTCCCACTGACACACACACACTCTCCCACACACACTCAAACACTCCCACTGACACACACACACTCCCACACACACTCAAACACTCCCACTGACACTCACACACTCTCCCACACACACTCAAACACTCCCACTGACACACACACACTCTCCCACACACACTCAAACACTCCCACTGCACACACACTCTCCCACACACACTCAAACACTCCCACTGACACACACACACTCTCCCACACACACTCAAACACTCCCACTGACACACACACACTCTCCCACACACACTCAAACACTCCCACTGACACACACACACTCTCCCACACACACTCAAACACTCCCACTGACACACACACACTCCCACACACACTCAAACACTCCCACTGACACACACACACTCTCCCACACACACTCAAACACTCCCAGTGACACACACACACTCTCCCACACACACTCAAACACTCCCACTGACACACACACTCTCCCACACACACTCAAACACTCCCACTGACACACACACTCTCCCACACACACTCAAACACTCCCACTGACACACACACACTCCCACACACACTCAAACACTCCCACTGACACACACACACTCTCCCACACACACTCAAACACTCCCACTGACACACACACACTCCCACACACACTCAAACACTCCCACTGACTCACACACACACTCCCACAAACACTCAAACACTCCCACTGACACACACACACTCCCACACACACTCAAACACTCCCACTGACACACACACACACTCCCACACACACTCAAACACTCCCACTTTCACACACACACTCTCCCACACACACTCAAACACTCCCACTGACACACACACACTCTCTCACACACACTCAAACTCTCCCACTGACACACACACTCTCTCCCACACACACTCAAACACTCCCACTGACACACACACTCTCTCCCACACACACTCAAACACTCCCACTGACACACACACACTCTCTCACACACACTCAAACACTCCCACTGACACACACACACTCTCCCACACACACTCAAACACTCCCACTGACACACACACACTCTCTCACACACACTCAAACACTCCCACTGACACACACACACTCTCCCACACACACTCAAACACTCCCACTGACACACACACACTCTCCCACACACACTCAAACACTCCCACTGACACACACACTCTCCCACACACACTCAAACACTCCCACTGACACACACACGCTCCCACACACACTCAAACACTCCCACTGACACACACACACTCTCCCACACACACTCAAACACTCCCACTGACACACACACACTCTCCCACACACACTCAAACACTCCCACTGACACACACACACTCTCCCACACACACTCAAACACTCCAACTGACACACACACACTCTCCCACACACACTCAAACACTCCCACTGACACACACACACTCTCCCACACACACTCAAACACTCCCACTGACACACACACACTCTCCCACACACACTCAAACACTCCCACTGACACACACACACTCTCCCACACACACTCAAACACTCCCACTGACACACACACACACTCTCCCACACACACTCAAACACTCCCACTTACACACACACACACTCTCCCACACACACTCAAACACTCCCACTGACACACACACACTCTCCCACACACACTCAAACACTGCCACTTACACACACACACTCTCCCACATACACTCAAACACTCCCACTGACACACACACACTCTCCCACACACACTCAAACACTCCCACAGACACACACACACTCTCCCACACACACTCAAACACTCCCACTGACACACACACACTCTCCCACACACACTCAAACACTCCCACTGACACACACACACACTGCCACACACACTCAAACACTCCCACTGACACACACACACTCTCCCACACACACTCAAACACTCCCACTGACACACACACTCCCACACACACTCAAACACTCCCACTGACACACACACACACTGCCACACACACTCAAACACTCCCACTGACACACACACACTCTCCCACACACACTCAAACACTCCCACTGACACACACACTCCCACACACACTCAAACACTCCCACTGACACACACACTCTCCCACACACACTCAAACACTCCCACTGACACACACACTCTCCCACACACACTCAAACACTCCCACTGACACACACACACTCTCCCACACACACTCAAACACTCCCACTGACACACACACACTCTCCCACACACACTCAAACACTCCCACTGACACACACACACTCTCCCACACACACTCAAACACTCCCACTGACACACACACACTCTCCCACACACACTCAAACACTCCCACTTACACACACACACTCTCCCACACACACTCAAACACTCCCACTGACACACACACACACTCCCACACACACTCAAACACTCCCACTGACACACACACACTCTCCCACACACACTCAAACACTCCCACTGACACACACACACTCCCACACACACTCAAACACTCCCACTGACACACACACACTCTCCCGCACACACTCAAACACTCCCACTGACACACACACACTCTCCCACACACACTCAAACACTCCCACTGACACACACACACTCCCACACACACTCAAACACTCCCACTGACACACACACTCTCTCCCACACACACTCAAACACTCCCACTGACACACACACACTCTCCCACACACACTCAAACACTCCCACTGACACACACACACACTCCCACACACACTCAAACACTCCCACTGACACACACACTCTCTCCCACACACACTCAAACACTCCCACTGACACACACACACTCTCTCACACACACTCAAACACTCCCACTGACACACACACACTCTCCCACACACACTCAAACACTCCGACTGACACACACACACTCTCTCACACACACTCAAACACTCCCACTGACACACTCACACTCTCCCACACACACTCAAACACTCCCACTGACACACACACACTCTCCCACACACACTCAAACACTCCCACTGACACACACACTCTCCCACACACACTCAAACACTCCCACTGACACACACACTCTCCCACACACACTCAAACACTCCCACTTACACACACACACTCTCCCACACACACTCAAACACTCCCACTGACACACACACACTCTCTCACACACTCAAACACTCCCACTGACACACACACACACTCCCACACACACTCAAACACTCCCACTTACACACACACACTCTCCCACACACACTCAAACACTCCCACTGACACACACACACTCTCTCACACACACTCAAACACTCCACTGACACACACACTCTCTCCCACACACACTCAAACACTCCCACTGACACACACACTCTCTCCCACACACACTCAAACACTCCCACTGACACACACACACTCTCCCACACACACTCAAACACTCCCAGTGACACACACACACTCTCTCACACACACTCAAACACTCCCACTGACACACACACACTCTCCCACACACACTCAAACACTCCCACTGACACACACACACTCTCCCACACACACTCAAACACTCCCACTGACACACACACTCTCCCACACACACTCAAACACTCCCACTGACACACACACGCTCCCACACACACTCAAACACTCCCACTGACACACACACACTCTCCCACACACACTCAAACACTCCCACTGACACACACACACTCTCCCACACACACTCAAACACTCCCACTGACACACACACACTCTCCCACACACACTCAAACACTCCAACTGACACACACACACTCTCCCACACACACTCAAACACTCCCACTGACACACACACACTCTCCCACACACACTCAAACACTCCCACTTACACACACACACTCTCCAACACACACTCAAACACTCCCACTGACACACACACACTCTCCCACACACACTCAAACACTCCCACTGACACACACACACTCTCCCACACACACTCAAACACTCCCACTGACACACACACACACTCTCCCACACACACTCAAACACTCCCACTGACACACACACACTCTCCCACACACACTCAAACACTGCCACTTACACACACACACTCTCCCACATACACTCAAACACTCCCACTGACACACACACACTCTCCCACACACACTCAAACACTCCCACTGACACACACACACACTCCCACACACACTCAAACACTCCCACTGACACACACACACACTCCCACACACACTCAAACACTCCCACTGACACATACACACTCTCCAACACACACTCAAACACTCCCACTGACACACACACACTCTCCCACACACACTCAAACACTCCAACTGACACACACACACTCCCACACACACTCAAACACTCCCACTGACACACACACACTCTCCCACACACACTCAAACACTCCCACTGACACACACACACTCTCCCACACACACTCAAACACTCCAACTGACACACACACTCTCCCACATACACTCAAACACTCCCACAGACACACACACACTCTCCCACACACACTCAAACACTCCCACTAACACACACACACACTCTCCCACACACACTCAAACAATCCCACTGACACACACACACTCTCCCACACACACTCAAACACTCCCACTGACACACACACACACTGCCACACACACTCAAACACTCCCACTGACACACACACACTCTCCCACACACACTCAAACACTCCCACTGACACACACACTCCCACACACACTCAAACACTCCCACTGACACACACACTCTCCCACACACACTCAAACACTCCCACTGACACACACACTCTCCCACACACAATCAAACACTCCCACTGACACACACACACTCTCCCACACACACTCAAACACTCCCACTGACACACACACACTCTCCCACACACACTCAAACACTCCCACTGACACACACACACTCTCCCACACACACTCAATCACTCCCACTGACACACACACACTCTCCCACACACACTCAAACACTCCCACTTACACACACACACTCTCCCACACACACTCAAACACTCCCACTGACACACACACACACTCCCACACACACTCAAACACTCCCAATGACACACACACACTCTCCCACACACACTCAAACACTCCCACTGGCACACACACACTCCCACACACACTCAAACACTCCCACTGACACACACACACTCTCCCGCACACACTCAAACACTCCCACTGACACACACACACTCTCCCACACACACTCAAACACTTCCACTGACACACACACACTCCCACACACACTCAAACACTCCCACTGACACACACACTCTCTCCCACACACACTCAAACACTCCCACTGACACACACACACTCTCCCACACACACTCAAACACTCCCACTGACACACACACACACTCCCACACACACTCAAACACTCCCACTGACACACACACTCTCTCCCACACACACTCAAACACTCCCACTGACACACACACACTCTCTCACACACACTCAAACACTCCCACTGACACACACACACTCTCCCACACACACTCAAACACTCCCACTGACACACACACACTCTCTCACACACACTCAAACACTCCCACTGACACACTCACACTCTCCCACACACACTCAAACACTCCCACTGACACACACACACTCTCCCACACACACTCAAACACTCCCACTGACACACACACTCTCCCACACACACTCAAACACTCCCACTGACACACACACTCTCCCACACACACTCAAACACTCCCACTGACACACACACACTCTCCCACACACACTCAAACACTCCCACTGACACACACACACTCTCCCACACACACTCAAACACTCCCACTGACACACACACACTCTCCCACACACACTCAAACACTCCAACTGACACACACACACTCTCCGACACACACTCAAACACTCCCACTGACACACACACACTCTCCCACACACACTCAAACACTCCCACTTACACACACACACTCTCCCACACACACTCAAACACTCCCACTGACACACACACACTCCAACACACACTCAAACACTCCCACTGACACACACACTCTCCCACACACACTCAAACACTCCCACTAACACACACACACTCTCCCACAGACACTCAAACACTCCCACTGACACACACACTCTCCCACACACACTCAAACACTCCCACTTACACACACACAGTCTCCCACACACACTCAAACACTCCCACTGACACACACACACTCCCACACACACTCAAACACTCCCACTGACACACACACACACTCTCCCACACACACTCAAACGCTCCCACTGACACACACACACTCCCACACACACTCTAACACTCCCACTGACACACACACACTCCCACACACACTCAAACACTCCCACTGACACACACACACTCCCCCACACACACTCAAACACTCCCACTGACACACACACTCTCTCCCACACACACTCAAACACTCCCACTGACACACACACACTCTCCCACACACACTCAAACACTCCCACTGACACACACACACTCCCACACACACTCAAACACTCCCACTGACACACACACACTCCAACACACTCTCTGTCTCTCACTCCCACTGACACACACACACTCTCCCACACACACTCTCCCACACACACTCAAACACTCCCACTGACACACACACACTCTCCCACACACACTCAAACACTCCCACTGACACTCACACACTCTCCCACACACACTCAAACACTCCCACTGACACACACACACTCTCCCACACACACTCAAACACTCCCACTTACACACACACTCTCCCACACACACTCAAACACTCCCACTGACACACACACACTCTCCCACACACACTCAAACACTCCCACTGACACACACACACTCTCCCACACACACTCAAACACTCCCACTGACACACACACACTCTCCCACACACACTCAAACACTCCCACTGACACACACACACTCCCACACACACTCAAACACTCCCACTGACACACACACACTCTCCCACACACACTCAAACACTCCCAGTGACACACACACACTCTCCCACACACACTCAAACACTCCCACTGACACACACACTCTCCCACACACACTCAAACACTCCCACTGACACACACACACTCCCACACACACTCAAAAACTCCCACTGACACACACACACTCTCCCACACACACTCAAACACTCCCACTGACACACACACACTCCCACACACACTCAAACACTCCCACTGACTCACACACACACTCCCACACACACTCAAACACTCCCACTGACTCACACACACACTCCCACACACACTCTAACACTCCCACTGACACACACACACTCCCACACACACTCAAACACTCCCACTGACACACACACACTCCCCCACACACACTCAAACACTCCCACTGACACACACACTCTCTCCCACACACACTCAAACACTCCCACTGACACACACACACTCTCCCACACACACTCAAACACTCCCACTGACACACACACACTCCAACACACTCTCTGTCTCTCACTCCCACTGACACACACACACTCTCCCACACACACTCAAACACTCCCACTGAAACACACACACTCTCCCACACACACTCAAACACTCCCACTGACACACACACACTCTCCCACACACACTCAAACACTCCCACTGACACACACACACACTCTCCCACACACTCTCAAACACTCCCACTGACACACACACACTCCCACACACACTCAAACACTCCCACTGACACACACACACTCTCCCACACACACTCAAACACTCCCACTGACACACACACACTCTCCCACACACACTCAAACACTCCCACTGACACACACACACACTCTCCCACACACACTCAAACACTCCCACTGACACACACACACTCCCACACACACTCAAACACTCCCACTGACACACACACACTCTCCCACACACACTCAAACACTCCCACTGCACACACACTCTCCCACACACACTCAAACACTCCCACTGACACACACACACTCTCCCACACACACTCAAACACTCCCACTGACACACACACACTCTCCAACACACACTCAAACACTCCCACTGACACACACACACTCTCCCACACACACTCAAACACTCCCACTGACACACACACACTCCCACACACACTCAAACACTCCCACTGACACACACACACTCTCCCACACACACTCAAACACTCCCAGTGACACACACACACTCTCCCACACACACTCAAACACTCCCACTGACACACACACTCTCCCACACACACTCAAACACTCCCACTGACACACACACTCTCCCACACACACTCAAAGACTCCCACTGACACACACACACTCCCACACACACTCAAACACTCCCACTGACACACACACACTCTCCCACACACACTCAAACACTCCCACTGACACACACACACTCCCACACACACTCAAACACTCCCACTGACTCACACACACACTCCCACACACACTCAAACACTCCCACTGACACACACACACTCCCACACACACTCAAACACTCCCACTGACACACACACACTCTCCCACACACACTCAAACACTCCCAGTGACACACACACACTCTCCCACACACACTCAAACACTCCCACTGACACACACACTCTCCCACACACACTCAAACACTCCCACTGACACACACACTCTCCCACACACACTCAAAGACTCCCACTGACACACACACACTCCCACACACACTCAAACACTCCCACTGACACACACACACTCTCCCACACACACTCAAACACTCCCACTGACACACACACACTCCCACACACACTCAAACACTCCCACTGACTCACACACACACTCCCACACACACTCAAACACTCCCACTGACACACACACACTCCCACACACACTCAAACACTCCCACTGACACACACACACACTCCCACACACACTCAAACACTCCCACTTACACACACACACTCTCCCACACACACTCAAACACTCCCACTGACACACACACACTCTCTCACACACACTCAAACACTCCCACTGACACACACACTCTCTCCCACACACACTCAAACACTCCCACTGACACACACACTCTCTCCCACACACACTCAAACACTCCCACTGACACTCACACACTCTCCCACACACACTCAAACACTCCCACTGACAAACACACACTCTCCCACACACACTCAAACACTCCCACTGACACACACACACTCTCCCACACACACTCAAACACTCCCACTGACACACACACACTCTCCCACACACACTCAAACACTCCCACTGACACACACACTCTCCCACACACACTCAAACACTCCCACTGACACACACACTCTCCCACACACACTCAAACACTCCCACTGACACACACACACTCTCCCACACACACTCAAACACTCCCACTGACACACACACACTCTCCCACACACACTCAAACACTCCCACTGACACACACACACTCTCCCACACACACTCAAACACTCCAACTGACACACACACACTCTCCCACACACACTCAAACACTCCCACTGACACACACACACTCAAACACTCCCACTTACACACACACACTCTCCAACACACACTCAAACACTCCCACTGACACACACACACTCTCCCACACACACTCAAACACTCCCACTGACACACACACACACTCTCCCACACACACTCAAACACTCCCACTGACACACACACTCTCCCACACACACTCAAACACTCCCACTAACACACACACACTCTCCCACAGACACTCAAACACTCCCACTGACACACACACTCTCCCACACACACTCAAACACTCCCACTTACACACACACACTCTCCCACACACACTCAAACACTCCCACTGACACACACACACTCCCACACACACTCAAACACTCCCACTGACACACACACACACTCTCCCACACACACTCAAACACTCCCACTTACACACACACACTCTCCCACACACACTCAAACACTCCCACTGACACACACACACTCTCCCAAACACACTCAAACACTCCCACTTACACACACACACTCTCCCACACACACTCAAACACTCCCACTGACACACACACACTCTCCCACACACACTCAAACACTCCCACTTACACACACACACTCTCCCACACACACTCAAACACTCCCACTGACACACACACACTCTCCCACACACACTCAAACACTCCCACTTACACACACACACTCTCCCACACACACTCAAACACTCCCACTGACACACACACACTCTCCCACACACACTCAAACACTCCCACTGACACACACACACACTCCCACACACACTCAAACACACCCACTGACACATACACACTCAAACACTCCCACTGACACACACACACTCCCACACACACTCAAACACTACCACTGACACACACACACTCTCCCACACACACTCAAACACTCCCACTGACACACACACACACTCCCACACACACTCAAACACTCCCACTGACACACACACTCTCTCCCACACACACTCAAACACTCCCACTGACACACACACTCTCTCCCACACACACTCAAACACTCCCACTGACACACACACACACACCCCCACACACACTCAAACACTCCCACCGACACACACACACTCTCCCACACACACTCAAACACTCCCACTTACACACACACTCTCCCACACACACTCAAACACTCCAACTGACACACACACTCTCCCACACACACTCAAACACTCCCACTGACACACACACACTCTCCCACACACACTCAAACACTCCCACTTACACACACACTCTCCCACACACACTCAAACACTCCAACTGACACACACACACTCTCCCACACACACTCAAACACTCCCACTGACACACACACACACTCCCACACACACTCAAACACTCCCACTGACACACACACACACTCTCCCACACACACTCTAACACTCCCACTGACACACACACACTCCCACACACACTCAAACACTCCCACTGACACACACACACTCCCACACACACTCAAACACTCCCACTGACACACACACTCTCTCCCACACACACTCAAACACTCCCACTGACACACACACACTCTCCCACACACACTCAAACACTCCCACTGACACACACACACTCCCACACACACTCAAACACTCCCACTGACACACACACACTCCAACACACTCTCTGTCTCTCACTCCCACTGACACACACACACTCTCCCACACACACTCAAACACTCCCACTGACACACACACACTCTCCCACACACACTCAAACACTCCCACTGACACACACACACTCTCCCACACACACTCAAACACTCCCACTGACACACTCACACACTCCCACACACACTCAAACACTCCAACTGACACACACACACTCTCCCACACACACTCAAACACTCCCACTGACACACACACACTCCCACACACACTCAAACACTCCCACTGACACACACACACTCCAACACACTCTCTGTCTCTCACTCCCACTGACACACACACACTCTCCCACACACACTCAAACACTCCCACTGACACACACACACTCTCCCACACACACTCAAACACTCCCACTGACACTCACACACTCTCCCACACACACTCAAACACTCCCACTGACACACACACACTCTCCCACACACACTCAAACACTCCCACTGCACACACACTCTCCCACACACACTCAAACACTCCCACTGACACACACACACTCTCCCACACACACTCAAACACTCCCACTGACACACACACACTCTCCCACACACACTCAAACACTCCCACTGACACACACACACTCTCCCACACACACTCAAACACTCCCACTGACACTCACACACTCTCCCACACACACTCAAACACTCCCACTGACACACACACACTCCCACACACACTCAAACACTCCCACTGACACACACACACTCTCCCACACGCACTCAAACACTCCCAGTGACACACACACACTCTCCCACACACACTCAAACACTCCCACTGACACACACACTCTCCCACACACACTCAAACACTCCCACTGACACACACACTCTCCCACACACACTCAAACACTCCCACTGACACACACACACACTCTCCCACACACACTCAAACACTCCCACTGACACACACACACTCTCCCACACACACTCAAACACTCCCACTGACACACACACACACTCCCACACACACTCAAACACTCCCACTGACACACACACACACTCCCACACACACTCAAACACTCCCACTGACACACATTCACTCCCACGCACACTCAAACACTCCCACTGACACACACACACACTCTCCCACACACACTCAATCACTCCCACTGACACACACACACACTCCCACACACACTCAAACACTCCCACTGACACACACACACTCTCCCACACACACTCAAACACTCCCACTGACACACACACTCCCACACACACTCAAACACTCCCACTGACACACACACACTCTCCCACACACACTCAAACACTCCCACTGACTCACACTCACACTCCCACACACACTCAAACACTCCCACTGACACACACACACTCCCACACACACTCAAACACTCCCACTGACACACACACACACTCCCACACACACTCAAACACTCCCAATGAAACACACACATTCTCCCACACACACTCAAACACTCCCACTGACACGCACACACTCCCAAACACACTCAAACACTCCCACTGACACACACACTCTCCCACACACACTCAAACACTCCCACTGACACACACACACTCCCACACACACTCAAACACTCCCACTGACACACACACACTCTCCCACACACACTTAAACACTCCCACTGACACACACACCCACTCCCACACACACTCAAAGACTCCCACTGACACACACACTCTCCCACACACACTCAAACACTCCCACTGACACACACACTCTCCCACACACACTCAAACACTCCCACTGACACACACACACTCTCCCACACACACTCAAACACTCCCACTGACACACACACACTCTCCCACACACACTCAAACACTCCCACTGACACACACACTCTCCCACACACACTCAAACACTCCCACTGACACACACACTCTCCCACACACACTCAAACACTCCCTCTGACACACACACACACTCAAACACTCCCACTGACACACACACACACTCCCACACACACTCAAACACTCCCACTGACACACACACACTCCCACACACTCTCTGTCTCTCACTCCCACTGACACACACACACTCTCCCACACACACTCAAACACTCCCTCTGACACACACACACACTCCCACACACACTCAAACACTCCCACGAACACACACACTCTCCCACACACACTCAAACACTCCCACTGACACACACACACACTGTCCCACACACACTCAAACACTCCCACTGACACACACACACTCTCCCACACACACTCAAACACTCCAACTGACACACACACACTCTCCCACACACACTCAAACACTCCCACTGACACACACACACTCTCCCACACACACTCAAACACTCCCACTGACACACACACACTCTCCCACACACACTCAAACACTCCAACTGACACACACACACTCTCCCACACACACTCAAACACCCCCACTGACACACACACACTCTCCCACACACACTCAAACACTCCCACTGACACACACACACACTCCCACACACACTCAAACACTCCCACTGACACACACACACTCTCCTACACACACTCAAACACTCCCACTGACACACACACACTCTCCCACACACACTCAAACACTCCCACTGCACACACACTCTCCCACACACACTCAAACACTCCCAATGACACACACACACTCTCCCACACACACTCAAACACTCCCACTGACACACACACACTCCCACACACACTCAAACACTCCCACTGACACACACACACTCTCCCACACACACTCAAACACTCCCACTGACACACACACACTCTCCCACACACACTCAAACACTCCCACTGACACACACACACACTCCCACACACACTCAAACTCTCCCACTAACACACACACTCACTCCCACGCACACTCAAACACTCCCACTGACACACACACACACTCTCCCACACACACTCAATCACTCCCACTGACACACACACACACTCCCACACACACTCAAACACTCCCACTGACACACACACACTCTCCCACACACACTCAAACACCCCCACTAACACACACACTCTCCCACACACTCTCAAACACTCCCACTGACACACACACTCTCCCACACACACTCAAACACTCCCACTGACACACACACACTCTCCCACACACACTCAAACACTCCCACTGACACACACACACTCTCCCACACACACTCAAACACTCCCACTGACACACACACACTCTGCCACACACACTCAAACACTCCCACTTACACACACACTCTCCCACACACACTCAAACACTCCCACTGACACACACACACTCTCCCACACACACTCAAACACTCCCACTGACACACAAACACACTCCCACACACACTCAAACACTCCCAGTGACACACACACACTCTCCCACACACACTCAAACACTCCCACTAACACACACACTCTCTCCCACACACACTCAAACACTCCCACTGACACACACACACTCTCCCACACACACTCAAACACTCCCACTTGCACACACACTCTCCCACACACACTCAAACACTCCCACTGACACACACACACTCTCCCACACACACACTCAAACACTCCCACTAACACACACACACACTCTCCCACACACACTCAAACACTCCCACTGACACACACACACTCTCCCACACACACTCAAACACTCCCACTGACACACACACTCTCTCCCACACACACTCAAACACTCCCACTGACACACACACACTCCCACACACTCAAACACTCCCACTGACACACACACACTCTCCCACACACACTCAAACACTCCCACTGACACACACACTCCCACACACACTCAAACACTCCCACTGACACACACACACTCCCACACACACTCAAACACTCCCACTGACACACACACACACTCCCACACACACTCAAACACTCCCAATGACACACACACATTCTCCCACACACACTCAAACACTCCCACTGACACACACACACTCCCACACACACTCAAACACTCCCACTGACACACACACTCTCCCACACACACTCAAACACTCCCACTGACACACACACACTCCCACACTCACTCAAACACTCCCACTGACACACACACACTCTCCCACACACACTTAAACACTCCCACTGACACACACACACACTCCCACACACACTCAAAGACTCCCACTGACACACACACTCTCCCACACACACTCAAACACTCCCACTTACACACACACTCTCCCACACACACTCAAACACTCCCACTGACACACACACACTCTCCCACACACACTCAAACACTCCCACTGACACACACACACTCTCCCACACACACTCAAACACTCCCACTGACACACACACTCTCCCACACACACTCAAACACTCCCACTGACACACACACTCTCCCACACACACTCAAACACTCCCACTGACACACACACACACTCTCCCACACACACTCAAACACTCCCACTGACACACACACACTCCCACACACACTCAAACACTCCCACTGACACACACACACTCCCACACACTCTCTGTCTCTCACTCCCACTGACACACACACACTCCCACACACACTCAAACACTCCCACTAACACACACACACACTCTCCCACACACACTCAAACACTCCCACTGACACACACACACTCTCCCACACACACTCAAACACTCCAACTGACACACACACACTCTCCCACACACACTCAAACACCCCCACTGACACACACACACTCTCCCACACACACTCAAACACTCCCACTGACACACACACAAAATCCCACACACACTCAAACACTCCCACTGACACACACACACTCTCCCACACACACTCAAACACTCCCACTGACACACACACACTCTCCCACACACACTCAAACACTCCAACTGACACACACACACTCTCCCACACACACTCAAACACTCCCACTGAAACACACACACTCTCCCACACACACTCAAACACTCCCACTGACACACACACACTCTCCCACACACACTCAAACACTCCCACTGACACACACACACTCTCCCACACACACTCAAACACTCCCACTGACACACACACACTCTCCCACACACACTCAAACACTCCCACTGACACACACACACTCTCCCACACACACTCAAACACTCCCACTGACACACACACACTCTCCCACACACACTCAAACACTCCCAGTGACACACACACACTCTCCCACACACACTCAAACACTCCCACTGACACACACACTCTCCCACACACACTCAAACACTCCCACTGACACACACACACTCCCACACACACTCAAACACTCCCACTGACACACACTCACTCTCCCACACACACTCAAACACTCCCACTGACACACACACACACTCCCACACACACTCAAACACTCCCACTGACACACACACACTCTCCCACACACACTCAAACACTCCCACTGACACACACACACTCCCACACACACTCAAACACTCCCACTGACACACACACACACTCCCACACACACTCAAACACTCCCACTGACACACATTCACTCCCACGCACACTCAAACACTCCCACTGACACACACACACACTCTCCCACACACACTCAATCACTCCCACTGACACACACACACACTCCCACACACACTCAAACACTCCCACTGACACACACACACTCTCCCACACACACTCAAACACCCCCACTAACACACACACTCTACCACACACACTCAAACACTCCCACTGACACACACACTCTCCCACACACACTCAAACACTCCCACTGACACACACACACTCTCCCACACACACTCAAACACTCCCACTGACACACACACACTCTCCCACACACACTCAAACACTCCCACTGACACACACACACTCTCCCACACACACTCAAACACTCCCACTTACACACACACTCTCCCACACACACTCAAACACTCCCACTGACACACACACACTCTCCCACACACACTCAAACACTCCCACTGACACACAAACACACTCCCACACACACTCAAACACTCCCAGTGACACACACACACTCTCCCACACACACTCAAACACTCCCACTAACACACACACTCTCTCCCACACACACTCAAACACTCCCACTGACACACACACACTCTCCCACACACACTCAAACACTCCCACTTACACACACACTCTCCCACACACACTCAAACACTCCCACTGACACACACACACTCTCCCACACACACACTCAACCACTCCCACTAACACACACACACACTCTCCCACACACACTCAAACACTCCCACTGACACACACACACTCTCCCACACACACTCAAACACTCCCACTGACACACACACTCTCTCCCACACACACTCAAACACTCCCACTGACACACACACACTCCCACACACTCAAACACTCCCACTGACACACACACACTCTCCCACACACACTCAAACACTCCCACTGACACACACACTCCCACACACACTCAAACACTCCCACTGACACACACACACTCCCACACACACTCAAACACTCCCACTGACACACACACACACTCCCACACACACTCAAACACTCCCAATGACACACACACATTCTCCCACACACACTTAAACACTCCCACTGACACACACACACTCCCACACACACTCAAACACTCCCACTGACACACACACTCTCCCACATACACTCAAACACTCCCACTGACACACACACACTCCCACACTCACTCAAACACTCCCACTGACACACACACACTCTCCCACACACACTTAAACACTCCCACTGACACACACACACACTCCCACACACACTCAAAGACTCCCACTGACACACACACTCTCCCACACACACTCAAACACTCCCACTTACACACACACTCTCCCACACACACTCAAACACTCCCACTGACACACACACACTCTCCCACACACACTCAAACACTCCCACTGACACACACACACTCTCCCACACACACTCAACCACTCCCACTGACACACACACACTCTCCCACACACACTCAAACACTCCCACTGACACACACACACTCTCCCACACACACTCAAACACTCCCACTGACACACACTCTCCCACACACACTCAAACACTCCCACTGACACACACACTCTCCCACACACACTCAAACACTCCCACTGACACACACACACACTCTCCCACACACACTCAAACACTCCCACTGACACACACACACTCCCACACACACTCAAACACTCCCACTGACGCACACACACTCCCACACACTCTCTGTCTCTCACTCCCACTGACACACACACACTCCCACACACACTCAAACACTCCCACTGACACACACACACACTCTCCCACACACACTCAAACACTCCCACTGACACACACACACTCTCCCACACACACTCAAACACTCCAACTGACACACACACACTCTCCCACACACACTCAAACACCCCCACTGACACACACACACTCTCCCACACACACTCAAACACTCCCACTGACACACACACAAACTCCCACACACACTCAAACACTCCCACTGACACACACACACTCTCCCACACACACTCAAACACTCCCACTGACACACACACACTCTCCCACACACACTCAAACACTCCAACTGACACACACACACTCTCCCACACACACTCAAACACTCCCACTGAAACACACACACTCTCCCACACACACTCAAACACTCCCACTGACACACACACACTCTCCCACACACACTCAAACACTCCCACTGACACACACACACACTCCCACACACACTCAAACACTCCCACTGACACACACACACACTCCCACACACACTCAAACACTCCCACTGACACACACACACTCTCCCACACACACTCAAACACTCCCACTGACACACACACACTCTCCCACACACACTCAAACACTCCCACTGACACACACACACTCCCACACACACTCAAACACTCCCACTGACACACACACACTCCCACACACTCTCTGTCTCTCACTCCCACTGACACACACACACTCCCACACACACTCAAACACTCCCACTGACACACACACACACTATCCCACACACACTCAAACACTCCCACTGACACACACACACTCTCCCACACACACTCAAACACTCCCACTGACACACACACACTCTCCCACACACACTCAAACACTCCCACTGACACACACACACTCCCACACACACTCAAACACTCCCACTGACACACACACACTCTCCCACACACACTCAAACACTCCCAGTGACACACACACACTCTCCCACACACACTCAAACACTCCCACTGACACACACACTCTCCCACACACACTCAAACACTCCCACTGACACACACACTCTCCCACACACACTTAAACACTCCCACTGACACACACACACTCAAACACTCCCACTGACACACACTCACTCTCCCACACACACTCAAACACTCCCACTGACACACACACACTCTCCCACACACACTCAAACACTCCCACTGACACACACACACTCTCCCACACACACTCAAACACTCCAACTGACACACACACACTCTCCCACACACACTCAAACACTCCCACTGACACACACACACTCTCCCACACACACTCAAACACTCCCACTGACACACACACACTCTCCCACACACACTCAAACACTCCCACTGACACACACACACTCTCCCACACACACTCAAACACTCCCACTGACACACACACACTCTCCCACACACACTCAAACACTCCCACTGACACACACACACTCTCCCACACACACTCAAACACTCCCAATTACACACACACACTCTCCCACACACACTCAAACACTCCCACTGACACACACACACTCTCCCACACACACTCAAACACTCCCACTGACACACACACACTCCCACACACTCTCTGTCTCTCACTCCCACAGACACACACACACTCCCACACACACTCAAACACACCTACTGACACATACACACTCAAACACTCCCACTGACACACACACACTCCCACACACACTCAAACACTCCCACTGACACACACACACTCTCCCACACACACTAAAACACTCCCACTGACACACACACACACTCCCACACACACTCAAACACTCCCACTGACACACACACACTCCCACACACACTCAAACACTCCCACCGACACACACACACTCTCCCACACACACTCAAACACTCCCACTTACACACACACTCTCCCACACACACTCAAACACTCCAACTGACACACACACTCTCCCACACACACTCAAACACTCCCACTGACACACACACACTCTCCCACACACACTCAAACACTCCCACTTACACACACACTCTCCCACACACACTCAAACACTCCCACTGACACACACACACTCTCCCACACACACTCAAACACTCCCACTGACACACACACACTCTCCCACACACACTCAAACACTCCCACTGACACACACACACTCCCACACACACTCAAACACTCCCACTGACACACACACACACTCCAACACACTCTCTGTCTCTCACTCCCACTGACACACACACACTCTCCCACACACACTCAAACACTCCCACTGACACACACACACTCTCCCACACACACTCAAACACTCCCACTGACACTAACACACTCTCCCACACACACTCAAACACTCCCACTGACACTAACACACTCTCCCACACACACTCAAACACTCCCACTGACACACACACACTCTCCCACACACACTCAAACACTCCCACTGACACACACACACTCTCCCACACACACTCAAACACTCCCACTTACACACACACTCTCCCACACACACTCAAACACTCCCACTGACACACACACACTCTCCCACACACACTCAAACACTCCCCCTGCACACACACTCTCCCACACACACTCAAACACTCCCACTGACACACACACACTCTCCCACACACACTCAAACACTCCCACTGACACACACACACTCCCCCACACACACTCAAACACTCCCACTGACACACACACACTCCCACACACACTCAAACACTCCCACTGACACACACACACTCTCCCACACACACTCAAACACTCCCACTGACACACACACACTCTCCCACACACACTCAAACACTCCCACTGACACACACACACACTCCCCCACACACTCAAACACTCCCACTGACACACACACACTCTCCCACACACACTCAAACACTCCAACTGACACACACACACTCTCCCACACACACTCAAACACTCCCACTGACACACACACACTCTCCCACACACACTCAAACACTCCCACTGACACACACACACTCTCCCACACACACTCAAACACTCCCACTGACACACACACACTCTCCCACACACACTCAAACACTCCCACTGACACACACACACTCTCCCACACACACTCAAACACTCCCACTGACACACACACACTCTCCCACACACACTCAAACACTCCCACTGACACACACACACTCTCCCACACACACTCAAACACTCCCACTGACACACACACACTCTCCCACACACACTCAAACACTCCCACTGACACACACACACTCTCCCACACACACTCAATCACTCCCACTGACACACACACTCCCACACGCACTCAAACACTCCCACTGACACACTCCCACACACACTCAAACACTCCCACTGACACACACACACTCTCACACACACTCAAACTCTCCCACTAACACACACACTCACTCCCACGCACACTCAAACACTCCCACTGACACACACACACACTCTCCCACACACACTCAAACACTCCCACTGACACACACACACTCTCTCACACACACTCAAACACTCCAACTGACACACACACACTCTCCCACACACACTCAAACACTCCCACTGACACACGCACACTCCCGCACACACTCAAACACTCCCACTGACACACACACACACTCTCCCACACACACTCAAACACTCCCACTGCCTCCACACACACTCTCCCACACACACTCAATCACTCCCACTGACACACACACACACTCCCACACACACTCAAACACTCCCACTGACACACACACACTCTCCCACACACACTCAAACACTCCCACTAACACACACACTCTCCCACACACTCTCAAACACTCCCACTGACACACACACTCTCCCACACACTCTCAATCACTCCCACTGACACACACACACACTCTCCCACACACACTCAAACACTCCCACTTACACACACACTCTCCCACACACACTCAAACACTCCCACTGACACACACACACTCCCACACACACTCAAACACTCCCACTGACACACACACACTCTCCCACACACACTCAAACACTCCCACTGACACACACACACTCTCCCACACACACTCAAACACTCCCACTTACACACACACACTCTCCCACACACACTCAAACACTCCCACTGACACACACACACTCTCACACACACACTCAAACACTCCCACTGACACACACACACTCTCCCACACACACTCAAACACTCCCACTAACACACACACACACTCTCCCACACACACTCAAACACTCCCACTGACAAACACACACTCTCCCACACACACTCAAACACTCCCACTGACACACACACACACTCCCACACACTCAAACACTCCCACTGACACACACACACTCTCCCACACACACTCAAACACTCCCACTGACACACACACTCCCACACACACTCAAACACTCCCACTGACACACACACACTCTCCCACACACACTCAAACACTCCCACTGACACACACACACTCCCACACACACTCAAACACTCCCACTGACACACACACTCTCCCACACACACTCAAACACTCCCACTGACACACACACACTCCCACACACACTCAAACACTCCCACTGACACACACACACACTCCCACACACACTCAAACACTCCCAATGAAACACACACATTCTCCCACACACACTCAAACACTCCCACTGACACACACACACTCCCACACACACTCAAACACTCCCACTGACACACACACTCTCCCACATACACTCAAACACTCCCACTGACACACACACACTCCCACACACACTCAAACACTCCCACTGACACACACACACTCTCCCACACACACTTAAACACTCCCACTGACACACACACACACTCCCACACACACTCAAACACTCCCACTGACACACACACTCTCCCACACACACTCAAACACTCCCACTTACACACACACTCTCCCACACACACTCAAACACTCCCACTGACACACACACACTCTCCCACACACACTCAAACACTCCCACTGACACACACACACTCTCCCACACACACTCAAACACTCCCACTGACACACACACTCTCCCACACACACTCAAACACTCCCACTGACACACACACTCTCCCACACACACTCAAACACTCCCACTGACACACACACACACTCTCCCACACACACTCAAACACTCCCACTGACACACACACACTCCCACACACTCTCTGTCTCTCACTCCCACTGACACACACACACTCCCACACACACTCAAACACTCCCACTGACACACACACACACTCTCCCACACACACTCAAACACTCCCACTGACACACACACACTCTCCCACACACACTCAAACACTCCAACTGACACACACACACTCTCCCACACACACTCAAACACCCCCACTGACACACACACACTCTCCCACACACACTCAAACACTCCCACTGACACACACACACACTCCCACACACACTCAAACACTCCCACTGACACACACACTCTCTCCCACACACACTCAAACACTCCCACTGACACACACACACTCTCCCACACACACTCAAACACTCCCACTGACACACACACACTCCCACACACACTCAAACACTCCAACTGACACACTCACACTCTCCCACACACACTCAAACACTCCCACTGACACACACACACTCCCACACACACTCAAACACTCCAACTGACACACACACACTCTCCCACACACACTCAAACACTCCAACTGACACACACACACTCCCACACACACTCAAACACTCCCACTGACACACACACACTCCAACACACTCTCTGTCTCTCACTCCCACTGAAACACACACACTCTCCCACACACACTCAAACACTCCCACTGACACACACACACTCTCCCACACACACTCAAACACTCCCACTGACACACACACACAATCTCCCACACACACTCAAACACTCCCACTAACACACACACACTCTCCCACACACACTCAAACACTCCCACTGACACACACACACTCTCCCACACACACTCAAACACTCCCACTGCACACACACACTCTCCCACACACACTCAATCACTCCCACTGCACACACACACACACTCCCACACACACTCAAACACTCCCACTGACACACACACTCTCCCACACACACTCAAACACTCCCACTGACACACACACTCTCCCACACACACTCAAACACTCCCACTGACACACACACACTCTCCCACACACACTCAAACACTCCCACTTACACACACACTCTCCCACACACACTCAAACACTCCCACTGACACACACACACTCTCCCACACACACTCAAACACTCCCACTGCACACACACTCTCCCACACACTCTCAAACACTCCCACTTACACACACTCTCCCACACACACTCAAACACTCCCACTGACACACACACACTCTCCCACACACACTCAAACACTCCCACTGACACACACACACACTCTCCCACACACACTCAAACACTCCCACTGACACACACACACACTCCCACACACACTCAAACACTCCCACTGACACACACACACTCTCCCACACACACTCAAACACTCCCACTGACACAGACACACTCCCACACACTCTCTGTCTCTCACTCCCACAGACACACACACACTCCCACACACACTCAAACACACCTACTGACACATACACACTCAAACACTCCCACTGACACACACACACTCCCACACACACTCAAACACTCCCACTGACACACACACACTCTCCCACACACACTAAAACACTCCCACTGACACACACACACACTCCCACACACACTCAAACACTCCCACTGACACACACACACTCCCACACACACTCAAACACTCCCACCGACACACACACACTCTCCCACACACACTCAAACACTCCCACTTACACACACACTCTCCCACACACACTCAAACACTCCAACTGACACACACACACTCTCCCACACACACTCAAACACTCCCACTGACACACACACACTCTCCCACACACACTCAAACACTCCCACTTACACACACACTCTCCCACACACACTCAAACACTCCCACTGACACACACACACTCTCCCACACACACTCAAACACTCCCACTGACACACACACACTCCCACACACTCTCTGTCTCTCACTCCCACAGACACACACACACTCCCACACACACTCAAACACACCTACTGACACATACACACTCAAACACTCCCACTGACACACACACACTCCCACACACACTCAAACACTCCCACTGACACACACACACTCTCCCACACAGACTAAAACACTCCCACTGACACACACACACACTCCCACACACACTCAAACACTCCCACTGACACACACACACTCCCACACACACTCAAACACTCCCACCGACACACACACACTCTCCCACACACACTCAAACACTCCCACTTACACACACACTCTCCCACACACACTCAAACACTCCCACTGACACACACACAATCTCCCACACACACTCAAACACTCCCACTAACACACACACACTCTCCCACACACACTCAAACACTCCCACTGACACACACACACTCTCCCACACACACTCAAACACTCCCACTGCACACACACACTCTCCCACACACACTCAAACACTCACACTGACACACACACACTCCCACACACTCTCAAACACTCCCACTTACACACACACACTCTCCCACACACACTCGAACACTCCCACTGCACACACACACACACTCCCACACACACTCAAACACTCCCACTGACACACACACTCTCCCACACACACTCAAACACTCCCACTGACACACACACTCTCCCACACACACTCAAACACTCCCACTGACACACACACACTCTCCCACACACACTCAAACACTCCCACTTACACACACACTCTCCCACACACACTCAAACACTCCCACTGACACACACACACTCTCCCACACACACTCAAACACTCCCACTGCACACACACTCTCCCACACACTCTCAAACACTCCCACTTACACACACTCTCCCACACACACTCAAACACTCCCACTGCACACACACTCTCCCACACACTCTCAAACACTCCCACTTACACACACTCTCCCACACACACTCAAACACTCCCACTGACACACACACACACTCCCACACACACTCAAACTCTCCCACTGACACACACACACTCTCCCACACACACTCAAACACTCCCACTGACACACACACACTCTCCCACACACACTCAAACACTCCCACTGACACACACACACACTCCCACACACACTCAAACACTCCCACCGACACACACACACTCTCCCACACACACTCAAACACTCCCACTTACACACACACTCTCCCACACACACTCAAACACTCCAACTGACACACACACACTCTCCCACACACACTCAAACACTCCCACTGACACACACACACTCTCCCACACACACTCAAACACTCCCACTTACACACACACTCTCCCACACACACTCAAACACTCCCACTGACACACACACACTCTCCCACACACACTCAAACACTCCCACTGACACACACACACTCTCCCACACACACTCAAACACTCCCACTGACACACACACACTCCCACACACACTCAAACACTCCCACTGACACACACACACTCCAACACACTCTCTGTCTCTCACGCCCACTGACACACACACACTCTCCCACACACACTCAAACACTCCCACTGACACACACACACTCTCCCACACACACTCAAACACTCCGACTGACACACACACACTCTCCCACACACACTCAAACACTCCCACTGACACACACACACTCTCCCACACACACTCAAACACTCCCACTGACACACACACACTCTCCCACACACACTCAAACACTCCCACTGACACACACACACTCTCCCACACACACTCAAACACTCCCACTGACACACACACACACTCTCCCACACACACTCAAACACTCCCACTGACACACACACACTCTCCCACACACACTCAAACACTCCCACTTACACACACACTCTCCCACACACACTCAAACACTCCCACTGACACACACACACTCTCCCACACACACTCAAACACTCCCACTGACGCACACACACACTCTCCCACACACACTCAAACACTCCCACTGCACACACACTCTCCCACACACACTCAAACACTGCCACTGACACACACACACTCTCCCACACACACTCAAACACTCCCACTGACACACTCACACTCTCCCACACACACTCAAACACTCCCACTGACACACACACACTCCCCCACACACACTCAAACACTCCCACTGACACACACACACTCTCCCACACACACTCAAACACTCCCACTGACACACTCACACTCTCCCACACACACTCAAACACTCCCACTGACACACACACACTCCCACACACACTCAAACACTCCCACTGACACACACACACTCTCCCACACACACTCAAACACTCCCACTGACACACACACACTCTCCCACACACACTCAAACACTCCCACTGACACACACACACACTCCCACACACACTTAAACTCTCCCACTAACACACACACTCACTCCCACGCACACTCAAACTCTCCCACTGACACACACACACACTCTCCCACACACACTCAATCACTCCCACTGACACACACACGCACTCCACACACACTCAAACACTCCCACTGACACACACACACACTCCCCCACATACTCAAACACTCCCACTGACACACACACACACTCTCGCACACACACTCAAACACTCCCACTGACACACACACTCACTCCCACGCACACTCAAACTCTCCCACTGACACACACACACACTCTCCCACACACACTCAATCACTCCCACTGACACACACACGCACTCCCACACACACTCAAACACTCCCACTGACACACACACACACTCCCCCACATACTCAAACACTCCCACTGACACACACACACACTCTCGCACACACACTCAAACACTCCCACTGACACACACACACTCTCCCACACACACTCAAACACTCCCACTGACAAACACACACACTCTCACACACACTCAAACACTCCCACTGACACACACACTCTCTCCCACACACACTCAAACACTCCCACTGACACACACACACACTCCCACACACTCAAACACTCCCACTGACACACACACACTCTCCCACACACACTCAAACACTCCCACTGACACACACACACACTCTCCCACACACACTCAATCACTGCCACTGACACACACACTCCCACACACACTCAAACACTCCCACTGACACACTCCCACACACACTCAAACACTCCCACTGTCACACACACACTCTCACACACACTCAAACTCTCCCACTAACACACACACTCACTCCCACGCACACTCAAACACTCCCACTGACACACACACACACTCTCCCACACACACTCAATCACTCCCACTGACACACACACACACTCCCACACACACTCAAACACTCCCACTGACACACACACACTCTCCCACACACACTCAAACACTCCCACTAACACACACACTCTCCCACACACTCTCAAACACTCCCACTGACACACACACTCTCCCACACACTCTCAATCACTCCCACTGACACACACACACACTCTCCCACACACACTCAAACACTCCCACTTACACACACACTCTCCCACACACACTCAAACACTCCCACTGACACACACACACTCTCCCACACACACTCAAACACTCCCACTGACACACACACACTCCCACACACACTCAAACACTCCCACCGACACACACACACTCTCCCACACACACTCAAACACTCCCACTAACACACACACACTCTCCCACACACACTCAAACACTCCCACTGACACACACACACTCTCCCACACACACTCAAACACTCCCACTGACACACACACACTCTCCCACACACACTCAAACACTCCCACTAACACACACACACACTCTCCCACACACACTCAAACACTCCCACTGACACACACACTCTCTCCCACACACACTCAAACACTCCCACTGACACACACACACTCCCACACACACTCAAACACTCCCACTGACACACACACACTCCCACACACACTCAAACACTCCCACTGACACACACACACACTCCCACACACTCTCAAACGCTCCCACTGACACACACACACTCTCCCACACACACTCAAACACTCCCACTGACACACACACACTCCCACACACACTCAAACACTCCCACCGACACACACACACTCTCCCACACACACTCAAACACTCCCACTGACACACACACACTCCCACACACACTCAAACACTCCCACTGACACACACACACTCTCCCACACACACTCAAACACTCCCACTGACACACACACACTCTCCCACACACACTCAAACACTCCCACTGACACACACACACTCTCCCACACACACTCAAACACTCCCACTGACACACACACACTCTCCCACACACACTCAAACACTCCCACTGACACACACACACTCCCACACACACTCAAACACTCCCACTGACACACACACACACTCCCACACACTCTCAAACGCTCCCACTGACACACACACACTCTCCCACACACACTCAAACACTCCCACTGACACACACACACTCTCCCACACACACTCAAACACTCCCACTAACACACACACACTCTCCCACACACACTCAAACACTCCCACTGACACACACACACTCTCCCACACACACTCAAACACTCCCACTGACACACACACACTCTCCCACACACACTCAAACACTCCCACTAACACACACACACACTCTCCCACACACACTCAAACACTCCCACTGACACACACACTCTCTCCCACACACACTCAAACACTCCCACTGACACACACACACTCCCACACACACTCAAACACTCCCACTGACACACACACACTCCCACACACACTCAAACACTCCCACTGACACACACACACTCCCACACACACTCAAACACTCCCACTTACACACACACTCTCCCACACACACTCAAACACTCCCACTGACAAACACACACTCTCCCACACACACTCAAACACTCCCACTGACACACACACTCTCTCCCACACACACTCAAACACTCCCACTGACACACACACACACTCCCACACACTCAAACACTCCCACTGACACACACACACTCTCCCACACACACTCAAACACTCCCACTGACACACACACTCCCACACACACTCAAACACTCCCACTGACACACACACACTCTCCCACACACACTCAAACACTCCCACTGACACACACACACTCCCACACACACTCAAACACTCCCACTGACACACACACACTCCCACACACACTCAAACACTCCCACTGACACACACACACTCTCCCACACACACTCAAACACTCCCACTAACACACACACTCTCCCACACACTCTCAAACACTCCCACTGACACACACACTCTCCCACACACTCTCAATCACTCCCACTGACACACACACACACTCTCCCACACACACTCAAACACTCCCACTTACACACACACTCTCCCACACACACTCAAACACTCCCACTGACACACACACACTCTCCCACACACACTCAAACACTCCCACTGACACACACACACTCCCACACACACTCAAACACTCCCACCGACACACACACACTCTCCCACACACACTCAAACACTCCCACTGACACACACACACTCTCCCACACACACTCAAACACTCCCACTAACACACACACACTCTCCCACACACACTCAAACACTCCCACTGACACACACACACTCTCCCACACACACTCAAACACTCCCACTGACACACACACACTCTCCCACACACACTCAAACACTCCCACTAACACACACACACACTCTCCCACACACACTCAAACACTCCCACTGACAAACACACACTCTCCCACACACACTCAAACACTCCCACTGACACACACACTCTCTCCCACACACACTCAAACACTCCCACTGACACACACACACACTCCCACACACTCAAACACTCTCACTGACACACACACACTCTCCCACACACACTCAAACACTCCCACTGACACACACACTCCCACACACACTCAAACACTCCCACTGACACACACACACTCTCCCACACACACTCAAACACTCCCACTGACACACACACACTCCCACACACACTCAAACACTCCCACTGACACACACACACTCCCACACACACTCAAACACTCCCACTGACACACACACACACTCCCACACACACTCAAACACTCCCAATGAATCAGACACATTCTCCCACACACACTCAAACACTCCCACTGACACACACACTCTCCCACACATACTCAAACACTCCCACTGACACACACACACTCTCCCACACACACTCAAACACTCCAACTGACACACACACACTCTCCCACACACACTCAAACACCCCCACTGACACACACACACTCTCCCACACACACTCAAACACTCCCACTGACACACACACACACTCCCACACACACTCAAACACTCCCACTGACACACACACACTCTCCCACACACACTCAAACACTCCCACTGAAACACACACACTCTCCCACACACACTCAAACACTCCCACTGACACACACACACTCTCCCACACACACTCAAACACTCCCACTGACACACACACACACTCTCCCACACACACTCAAACACTCCAACTGACACACACACACACTCCCACACACACTCAAACTCTCCCACTAACACACACACTCACTCCCACGCACACTCAAACACTCCCACTGACACACACACACTCTCCCACACACACTCAAACACTCCCAATGACACACACACACACTCTCCCACACACACTCAATCACTCCCACTGACACACACACACACTCCCACACACACACAAACACTCCCACTGACACACACACACTCTCCCACACACACTCAAACACTCCCACTGACACACACACACTCTCCCACACACACTCAAACACACCCACTAACACACACACTCTCCCACACACTCTCAAACACTCCCACTGACACACACACTCTCCCACACACACTCAAACACTCCCACTTACACACACACTCTCCCACACACACTCAAACACTCCCACTGACACACACACACTCTCCCACACACACTCAAACACTCTCACTGACACACACACACTCTCCCACACACACTCAAACACTCCCACTTACACACACACTCTCCCACACACACTCAAACACTCCCACTGACACACACACACTCTCCCACACACACTCAAACACTCCCACTGACACACACACACACTCCCACACACACTCAAACACTCCCACTGACACACACACACACTCTCCCACACACACTCAAACACTCCCACTGACACACACACACTCTCCCACACACACTCAAACACTCCCACTGACACACACACACTCTCCCACACACACTCAAACACTCCCACTGACACACACACACTCTCCCACACACACTCAAACACTCCCACTGACACACACACACACTCCCACACACACTCAAACTCTCCCACTAACACACACACTCACTCCCACGCACACTCAAACACTCCCACTGACACACACACACACTCTCCCACACACACTCAATCACTCCCACTGACACACACACACACTCCCACACACACTCAAACACTCCCACTGACACACACACACTCTCCCACACACACTCAAACACTCCCACTGACACACTCACTCCCACGCACACTCAAACACTCCCACTGACACACACACACTCTCCCACACACACTCAAACACTCCCACTGACACACACACACTCCCACACACACTCAAACACTCCCACTAACACACACACACACTCTCCCACACACACTCAAACACTCCCACTGACAAACACACACTCTCCCACACACACTCAAACACTCCCACTGACACACACACTCTCTCCCACACACACTCAAACACTCCCACTGACACACACACACACTCCCACACACTCAAACACTCCCACTGACACACACACACACTCCCACACACACTCAAACACTCCCACTGACACACACACTCCCACACACACTCAAACACTCCCACTGACACACACACACTCTCCCACACACACTCAAACACTCCCACTGACACACACACACTCCCACACACACTCAAACACTCCCACTGACACACACACACTCCCACACACACTCAAACACTCCCACTGACACACACACACTCCCACACACACTCAAACACTCCCAATGAAACACACACAATCTCCCACACACACTCAAACACTCCCACTGACACACACACACACTCCCACACACACTCAAACACTCCCACTGACACACACTCACTCTCCCACACACACTCAAACACTCCAACTGACACACACACACTCTCCCACACACACTCAAACACCCCCACTGACACACACACACTCTCCCACACACACTCAAACACTCCCACTGACACACACACACACTCCCACACACACTCAAACACTCCCACTGACACACACACACTCTCGCACACACACTCAAACACTCCCACTGACACACACACACTCTCCCACACACACTCAAACACTCCCACTGACACACACACACTCCCACACACACTCAAACACTCCAACTGACACACACACACACACACACTCAAACACTCCCACTGACACACTCACACTCTCCCACACACACTCAAACACTCCCACTGACACACACACACTCCCACACACACTCAAACACTCCAACTGACACACACACACTCTCCCACACACACTCAAACACTCCCACTGAAACACACACACTCTCCCACACACACTCAAACACTCCCACTGACACACACACACTCTCCCACACACACTCAAACACTCCCACTGACACACACACACACTCTCCCACACACACTCAAACACTCCAACTGACACACACACACACTCCCACACACACTCAAACTCTCCCACTAACACACACACTCACTCCCACGCACACTCAAACACTCCCACTGACACACACACACACTCTCCCACACACACTCAATCACTCCCACTGACACACACACACACTCCCACACACACTCAAACACTCCCACTGACACACACACACTCTCCCACACACACTCAAACACACCCACTAACACACACACTCTCCCACACACTCTCAAACACTCCCACTGACACACACACTCTCCCACACACACTCAAACACTCCCACTTACACACACACTCTCCCACACACACTCAAACACTCCCACTGACACACACACACTCTCCCACACACACTCAAACACTCCCACTGACACACACACACTCTCCCACACACACTCAAACACTCCCACTTACACACACACTCTCCCACACACACTCAAACACTCCCACTGACACACACACACTCTCCCACACACACTCAAACACTCCCACTGACACACACACACACTCCCACACACACTCAAACACTCCCACTGACACACACACACACTCTCCCACACACACTCAAACACTCCCACTGACACACACACACTCTCCCACACACACTCAAACACTCCAACTGACACACACACACTCTCCCACACACACTCAAACACCCCCACTGACACACACACACTCTCCCACACACACTCAAACACTCCCACTGACACACACACACTCCCACACACACTCAAACACTCCCACTGACACACACACACTCCCACACACACTCAAACACTCCCACTGACACACACACACACTCCCACACACACTCAAACACTCCCAATGACACACATACATTCTCCCACACACACTCAAACACTCCCACTGACACACACACACTCCCACACACACTCAAACACTCCCACTGACACACACACACTCTCCCACACACACTCAAACACTCCCACTGACACACACACACTCCCACACACACTCAAACACTCCCACTGACACACACACACTCTCCCACACACACTCAAACACTCCCACTGACACACACACACACACTCATACACTCCCACTGACACACACACTCTCCCACACACACTCAAACACTCCCACTTACACACACACTCTCCCACACACACTCAAACACTCCCACTGACACACACACACTCTCCCACACACACTCAAACACTCCCACTGACACACACACACTCTCCCACACACACTCAAACACTCCCACTGACACACACACACACTCTCCCACACACACTCAAACACTCCCTCTGACACACACACACACTCCCACACACACTCAAACACTCCCACTGACACACACACACACTCCCACACACACTCAAACACTCCAACTGACACACACACACTCTCCCACACACACACTCTCCCACACACACTCAAACAGTCCCACTGAAACACACACACTCTCCCACACACACTCAAACACTCCCACTGACACACACACACTCTCCCACACACACTCAAACACTCCCACTTACACACACACTCTCCCACACACACTCAAACACTCCCACTGACACACACACACTCTCCCACACACACTCAAACACTCCCACTAACACACACACACACTCTCCCACACACACTCAAACACTCCCACTGACACACACACACTCTCCCACACACACTCAAACACTCCCACTGACACACACACACACTCTCCCACACACACTCAAACACTCCCACTGACACACACACACACTCCCACACATACTCAAACACTCCCACTGACACACACACACTCTCCCACTAACACTCAAACACTCCCAATGACACACACACACTCCCACACACACTCAAACACTCCCACTGACACACACACACTCTCCCACACACACTCAAACACTCCCACTGACACACACACTCTCCCACACACACTCAAACACTCCCACTGACACAAACACACACTCCCACACACACTCAAACACTCCCACTGACACACACACACTCTCCCACACACACTCAAACACCCCCACTGACACACACACACTCTCCCACACACACTCAAACACTCCCACTGACACACACACACTCCCACACACACTCAAACACTCCCACTTACACACACACACTCCCACACACACTCAAACACTCCCACTGACACACACACACACTCCCACACACACTCAAACACTCCCAATGACACACATACATTCTCCCACACACACTCAAACACTCCCACTGACACACACACACTCCCACACAAACTCAAACACTCCCACTGACACACACACACTCTCCCACACACAAACACTCCCACTGACACACACACACTCCCACACACACTCAAACACTCCCACTGACACACACACACTCTCCCACACACACTCAAACACTCCCACTGACACACACACACACACTCATACACTCCCACTGACACACACACTCTCCCACACACACTCAAACACTCCCACTTACACACACACTCTCCCACACACACTCAAACACTCCCACTGACACACACACACTCTCCCACACACACTCAAACACTCCCACTGACACACACACACTCTCCCACACACACTCAAACACTCCCACTGACACACACACACACTCTCCCACACACACTCAAACACTCCCTCTGACACACACACACACTCCCACACACACTCAAACACTCCCACTGACACACACACACACTCCCACACACACTCAAACACTCCCACTGACACACACACACTCTCCCACACACACTCAAACACTCCCACTGACACACACACTCTCCCACACACACTCAAACACTCCCACTGACACACACACTCTCCCACACACACTCAAACACTCCCACTGACACACACACACACTCTCCCACACACACTCAAACACTCCCACTGACACACACACACTCCCACACACACTCAAACACTCCCACTGACACACACGCACTCCCACACACACTCAAACACTCCCACTGACACACACACACACTCTCCCACACACACTCAAACACTCCCACTGACACACACACACTCTCCCACACACACTCAAACACTCCAACTGACACACACACACTCTCCCACACACACACTCTCCCACACACACTCAAACAGTCCCACTGACACACACACACTCTCCCACACACACTCAAACACTCCCACTGACACACACACACTCTCCCACACACACTCAAACACTCCCACTTACACACACACTCTCCCACACACACTCAAACACTCCCACTGACACACACACACTCTCCCACACACACTCAAACACTCCCACTAACACACACACACACTCTCCCACACACACTCAAACACTCCCACTGACACACACACACTCTCCCACACACACTCAAACACTCCCACTGACACACACACACACTCTCCCACACACACTCAAACACTCCCACTGACACACACACACACTCCCACACACACTCAAACACTCCCACTGACACACACACACTCTCCCACACACACTCAAACACTCCCACTGACACACACACACACTCCCACACACACTCAAACACTCCCACTGACACACACACACTCTCCCACACACACTCAAACACTCCCACTAACACACACACACACTCTCCCACACACACTCAAACACTCCCACTGACACACACACACTCTCCCACACACACTCAAACACTCCCACTGACACACACACACACTCTCCCACACACACTCAAACACTCCCACTGACACACACACACACTCCCACACACACTCAAATACTCCCAATGACACACACACACTCCCACACACACTCAAACACTCCCACTGACACACACACACTCTCCCACACACACTCAAACACTCCCACTGACACACACACACTCTCCCACACACACTCAAACACTCCCACTGACACACACACTCTCCCACACACACTCAAACACTCCCACTGACACACACACACACTCCCACACACACTCAAACACTCCCACTGACACACACACACTCTCCCACACACACTCAAACACTCCCACTGACACACACACACTCCCACACACACTCAAACACTCCCACTAACACACACACTCTCCCACACACACTCAAACACTCCCACTGACACACACACACACTCCCACACACACTCAAACACTCCCACTGACACACACACACACTCCCACACACACTCAAACACTCCCACTGACACACACACACTCCCACACACACTCAAACACTCCCACTGACACACACACACACTCCCACACACACTCAAACACTCCCACTGACACACACACACACTCCCACACACACTCAAACACTCCAACTGACACACACACACTCTCCCACACACACTCAAACACTCCCACTGACACACACACACTCTCCCACACACACTCAAACACTCCCACTGACACACACACACTCTCCCACACACACTCAAACACTCCCACTGACACACACACACACTCCCACACACACTCAAACTCTCCCACTAACACACACACTCACTCCCACGCACACTCAAACACTCCCACTGACACACACACACACTCTCCCACACACACTCAATCACTCCCACTGACACACACACACTCTCCCACACACACTCAAACACTCCCACTGACACACACACACTCTCCCAAACACACTCAAACACTCCAACTGACACACACACACTCTCCCACACACACTCAAACACTCCCACTGAAACACACACACTCTCCCACACACACTCAAACACTCCCACTGACACACACACACTCTCCCACACACACTCAATCAGTCCCACTGACACACACACACATACTCCCACACACACTCAAACACTCCCACTGACACACACACACTCTCCCACACACACTCAAACACTCCCACTGACACACTCACTCCCACGCACACTCAAACACTCCCACTGACACACACACACTCTCCCACACACACTCAAACACTCCCACTGACACACACACACTCTCCCACACACACTCAAACACTCCCACTGACGCACACACACACTCTCCCACACACACTCAAACACTCCCACTGACACACACACACTCTCCCACACACACTCAAACACTCCCACTAACACACACACACTCTCCCACACACACTCAAACACTCCCACTGACACACACTCCCACACACACTCAAACACTCCCACTGACACACACACACTCTCCCACACACACTCAAACACTCCCACTGCACACACACTCTCCCACACACACTCAAACACTCCCACTTACACACACACACTCTCCCACACACACTCAAACACTCCCACTGACACACACACACTCTCCCACACACACTCAAACACTCCCACTGACACACACACACTCTCCCACACACACTCAAACACTCCCACTGACACACACACACTCTCCCACACACACTCAAACACTCCCACTGACACACACACACTCTCCCACTCACACTCTAACACTCCCACTGACACACACACACTCTCCCACACACACTCAAACACTCCCACTGACACACACACACTCTCCCACACACACTCAAACACTCCCACTTACACACACTCTCCCACACACACTCAAACACTCCCACTGACACACACACACTCTCCCACACACACTCAAACACTCCCACTGACACACACACATTCTCCCACACACACTCAAACACTCCCACTGACACACACACACTCTCCCACACACACTCAAACACTCCCACTAACACACTCACTTCCACACACTCAAACTCTCCCACTGACACACACACACTCTCCCACACACACTCAAACTCTCCCACTGACACACACACACACTCCCACACACACTCAAACACTCCCACTTACACACACACACTCCCACACACACTCAAACACTCCCACTGACACACACACACTCTCCCACACACACTCAAACTCTCCCACTGACACACACACACTCTCCCACACACACTCAAACACTCCCACTGACACACACACACTCTCCCACACACACTCAAACACTCCCACTGACACACACACACTCCCACACACACTCAAACACTCCCACTGACACACACACACTCTCCCACACACACTCAAACACTCCCACTGACACACACACACTCTCCCACATACACTCAAACACTCCCACTGACACACACACACTCTCCCACACACACTCAAACACTCCCACTGCACACACACACTCTCCCACACACACTCAAACACTCCCACTGACACACACACACTCTCCCACACACACTCAAACACTCCCACTGACACACACACACACTCTCCCACACACTCTCAAACACTCCCACTGACACACACACACTCTCCCACATACACTCAAACACTCCCACTGACACACACACACTCTCCCACACACACTCAAACACTCCCACTGACACACACACACTCTCCCACACACACTCAAACACTCCCACTGACACACACACACAGTCTCCCACACACACTCAAACACTCCCACTTACACACACACACACACTCCCACACACACTCAAACACTCCCACTGACACACACACCCTCTCCCACACACTCTCAAACACTCCCACTGACACACACACACTCCCACACACACTCAAACACTCCCACTGACACACACACACTCTCCCACACACACTCAAACTCTCCCACTGACACACACACACTCTCCCACACACACTCAAACACTCCCACTGACACACACACACTCTCCCACACACACTCAAACACTCCCACTGACACACACACACTCTCCCACACACACTCAAACACTCCCACTGACACACACACACTCTCCCACTCACACTCTAACACTCCCACTGACACACACACACTCTCCCACACACACTCAAACACTCCCACTGACACACACACACTCTCCCACACACACTCAAACACTCCCACTTACACACACTCTCCCACACACACTCAAACACTCCCACTGACACACACACACTCTCCCACACACACTCAAACACTCCCACTGACACACACACATTCTCCCACACACACTCAAACACTCCCACTTACACACACTCTCCCACACACACTCAAACACTCCCACTGACACACACACACTCTCCCACACACACTCAAACACTCCCACTAACACACTCACTTCCACACACTCAAACTCTCCCACTGACACACACACACTCTCCCACACACACTCAAACACTCCCACTGACACACACACACTCTCCCACACACACTCAAACACTCCCACTGACACACACACACTCCCACACACACTCAAACACTCCCACTGACACACACACACTCTCCCACACACACTCAAACACTCCCACTGACACACACACACTCTCCCACATACACTCAAACACTCCCACTGACACACACACACTCTCCCACACACACTCAAACACTCCCACTGCACACACACACTCTCCCACACACACTCAAACACTCCCACTGACACACACACACTCTCCCACACACACTCAAACACTCCCACTGACACACACACACACTCTCCCACACACTCTCAAACACTCCCACTGACACACACACACTCTCCCACATACACTCAAACACTCCCACTGACACACACACACTCTCCCACACACACTCAAACACTCCCACTGACACACACACACTCTCCCACACACACTCAAACACTCCCACTGACACACACACACAGTCTCCCACACACACTCAAACACTCCCACTTACACACACACACACACTCCCACACACACTCAAACACTCCCACTGACACACACACCCTCTCCCACACACTCTCAAACACTCCCACTGACACACACACACACCCTCTCCCACACACACTCAAACACTCCCACTGCACACACACACTCTCCCACACACACTCAAACACTCCCACTGACACACACACACTCCCACACACACTCAAACACTCCCACTGACACACACACACTCCCACACACACTCAAACACTCCCACTGACACACACACACTCTCCCACACACACTCAAACACTCCCACTGCACACACACACTCTCCCACACACACTCAATCACTCCCACTGACACACACACACTCCCACACACACTCAAACACTCCCACTGACACACACACTCTCCCACACACTCTCAAACACTCCCACTTACACACACTCTCCCACACACACTCAAACACTCCCACTGACACACACACACTCTCCCACACACACTCAAACACTCCCACTGACACACACACACTCTCCCACACACTCTCAAACACTCCCACTTACACACACACTCTCCCACACACACTCAAACACTCCCACTGACACACTCACTCCCACGCACACTCAAACACTCCCACTGACACACACACACTCTCCCACACACACTCAAACACTCCCACTGACACACACACACTCTCCCACACACACTCAAACACTCCCACTGACACACACACACACTCTCCCACACACACTCAAACACTCCCACTGACACACACACACACTCTCCCACACACACTCAAACACTCCCACTGACACACACACAATCTCCCACACACACTCAAACACTCCCACTAACACACACACACTCTCCCACACACACTCAAACACTCCCACTGACACACACACACTCTCCCACACACACTCAAACACTTCCACTGACACACACACACACTCCCACACACACTCAAACACTCTCACTGACACACACACACTCTCCCACACACACTCAAACACTCCCACTGACACACACGCACTCCCACACACACTCAAACACTCCCACTGACACACACACTCTCCCACACACACTCAAACACTCCCACTGACACACACACACACTCTCCCACACACACTCAAACACTCCCACTGACACACACACAATCTCCCACACACACTCAAACACTCCCACTGACACACACACACTCTCCCACACACACTCAAACACTCCCACTGCACACACACACACACTCCCACACACACTCAAACACTCCCACTGACACACACACTCTCCCACACACACTCAAACACTCCCACTGACACACACACTCTCCCACACACACTCAAACACTCCCACTGACACACACACACTCTCCCACACACACTCAAACACTCCCACTTACACACACACTCTCCCACACACACTCAAACACTCCCACTGACACACACACACTCTCCCACACACACTCAAACACTCCCACTGACACACACACACTCTCCCACACACACTCAAACACTCCCACTGACACACACACACACTCCCACACACACTCAAACACTCCCACTGACACACACACACTCTCCCACACACACTCAAACACTCCCACTGACACACACACACTCCCACACACTCTCTGTCTCTCACTCCCACAGACACACACACACTCCCACACACACTCAAACACACCTACTGACACATACACACTCAAACACTCCCACTGACACACACACACTCCCACACACACTCAAACACTCCCACTGACACACACACACTCTCCCACACACACTAAAACACTCCCACTGACACACACACGCACTCCCACACACACTCAAACACTCCCACTGACACACACACACTCCCACACACACTCAAACACTCCCACCGACACACACACACTCTCCCACACACACTCAAACACTCCCACTTACACACACACTCTCCCACACACACTCAAACACTCCAACTGACACACACACACTCTCCACACACACTCAAACACTCCCACTGACACACACACACTCTCCCACACACACTCAAACACTCCCACTTACACACACACTCTCCCACACACACTCAAACACTCCCACTGACACACACACACTCCCACACACTCTCTGTCTCTCACTCCCACTGACACACACACACACTCCCACACACACTCAAACACTCCCACTGACACACACACTCTCCCACACACACTCAAACACTCCCACTGACACACACACACTCTCCCACACACACTCAAACACTCCCACTTACACACACACTCTCCCACACACACTCAAACACTCCCACTGACACACACACACTCCCACACACACTCAAACACTCCCACTGACACACACACACTCTCCCACACACACTCAAACACTCCCACTGACACACACACACTCTCCCACACACACTCAAACACTCCCACTGACACACACACACTCTCCCACACACACTCAAACACTCCCACTGACACACACACACTCCCACACACACTCAAACACTCCCACTGACACACACACACTCCAACACACTCTCTGTCTCTCACTCCCACTGACACACACACACTCTCCCACACACACTCAAACACTCCCACTGACACACACACACTCTCCCACACACACTCAAACACTCCCACTGACACACACACACTCTCCCACACACACTCAAACACTCCCACTGACACTAACACACTCTCCCACACACACTCAAACACTCCCACTGACACACACACACTCTCCCACACACACTCAAACACTCCCACTGACACACACACACTCTCCCACACACACTCAAACACTCCCACTGACACACACACACTCTCCCACACACACTCAAACACTCCCACTGACACACACACACTCTCCCACACACACTCAAACACTCCCACTTACACACACACTCTCCCACACACACTCAAACACTCCCACTGACACACACACACTCTCCCACACACACTCAAACACTCCCACCTCACACACACTCTCCCACACACACTCAAACACTCCCACTGACACACACACACTCTCCCACACACACTCAAACACTCCCACTGACACACACACACTCCCCCACACACACTCAAACACTCCCACTGACACACACACACTCTCCCACACACACTCAAACACTCCCACTGACACACACACACTCCCACACACACTCAAACACTCCCACTGACACACACACACTCTCCCACACACACTCAAACACTCCCACTGACACACACACACTCTCCCACACACACTCAAACACTCCCACTGACACACACACACACTCCCACACACACTCAAACACTCCCACTGACATACTCACACTCTCCCACACACACTCAAACACTCCCACTGACACACACACACTCCCACACACACTCAAACACTCCCACTGACACACACACACTCTCCCACACACACTCAAACACTCCCACTGACACACACACACTCTCCCACACACACTCAAACACTCCCACTGACACACACACACACTCCCACACACACTTAAACTCTCCCACTAACACACACACTCACTCCCACGCACACTCAAACTCTCCCACTGACACACACACACACTCTCCCACACACACTCAATCACTCCCACTGACACACACACGCACTCCCACACACACTCAAACACTCCCACTGACACACACACACTCTCCCACACACACTCTAACACTCCCACTGACACACACACACACTCCCCCACACACTCAAACACTCCCACTGACACACACACGCACTCCCACACACACTCAAACACTCCCACTGACACACACACACTCTCCCACACACACTCTAACACTCCCACTGACACACACACACACTCCCCCACACACTCAAACACTCCCACTGACACACACACTCTCCCACACACACTCAAACACTCCCACTGACACACACACACTCTCCCACACACACTCAAACACTCCCACTGACAAACACACACACTCCCACACACACTCAAACACTCCCACTGACACACACACTCTCTCCCACACACACTCAAACACTCCCACTGACACACACACACACCCCCACACACTCAAACACTCCCACTGACACACACACACTCTCCCACACACACTCAAACACTCCCACTGACACACACACACACTCTCCCACACACACTCAATCACTCCCACTGACACACACACTCCCACACACGCTCAAACACTCCCACTGACACACTCCCACACACACTCAAACACTCCCACTGACACACACACACTCTCATACACACTCAAACTCTCCCACTAACACACACACTCACTCCCACGCACACTCAAACACTCCCACTGACACACACACACACTCTCCCACACACACTCAATCACTCCCACTGACACACACACACACTCCCACACACACTCAAACACTCCCACTGACACACACACACTCTCCCACACACACTCAAACACTCCCACTAACACACACACTCTCCCACACACTCTCAAACACTCCCACTGACACACACACTCTCCCACACACTCTCAATCACTCCCACTGACACACACACACACTCTCCCACACACACTCAAACACTCCCACTTACACACACACTCTCCCACACACACTCAAACACTCCCACTGACACACACACACTCCCACACACACTCAAACACTCCCACTGACACACACACACTCTCCCACACACACTCAAACACTCCCACTGACACACACACACTCTCCCACACACACTCAAACACTCCCACTGACACACACACACTCTCCCACACACACTCAAACACTCCCACTGACACACACACACTCTCCCACACACACTCAAACACTCCCACTGACACACACACACACTCCCACACACACTCAAACACTCCCACTGACACACACACACTCTCCCACACACACTCAAACACTCCCACTGACACACACACACTCTCCCACACACACTCAAACACTCCCACTAACACACACACACACTCTCCCACACACACTCAAACACTCCCACTGACAAACACACACTCTCCCACACACACTCAAACACTCCCACTGACACACACACTCTCTCCCACACACACTCAAACACTCCCACTGACACACACACACACTCCCACACACTCAAACACTCCCACTGACACACACACACTCTCCCACACACACTCAAACACTCCCACTGACACACACACTCCCACACACACTCAAACACTCCCACTGACACACACACACTCTCCCACACACACTCAAACACTCCCACTGACACACACACACTCCCACACACACTCAAACACTCCCACTGACACACACACACTCTCCCACACACACTCAAACACTCCCACTGACACACACACACTCTCCCACACACACTCAAACACTCCCACTGACACACACACACTCCCTCACACACTCAAACACTCCCACTGACACACACACACACTCCCACACACACTCAAACACTCCCAATGAAACACACACATTCTCCCACACACACTCAAACACTCCCACTGACACACACACACTCCCACACACACTCAAACACTCCCACTGACACACACACTCTCCCACACACACTCAAACACTCCCACTGACACACACACACTCCCACACACACTCAAACACTCCCACTGACACACACACACTCTCCCACACACACTTAAACACTCCCACTGACACACACACACACTCCCACACACACTCAAAGACTCCCACTGACACACACACTCTCCCACACACACTCAAACACTCCCACTTACACACACACTCTCCCACACACACTCAAACACTCCCACTGACACACACACACTCTCCCACACACACTCAAACACTCCCACTGACACACACACACTCTCCCACACACACTCAAACACTCCCACTGACACACACAATCTCCCACACACACTCAAACACTCCCACTGACACACACACTCTCCCACACACACTCAAACACTCCCACTGACACACACACACACTCTCCCACACACACTCAAACACTCCCACTGACACACACACACTCCCACACACTCTCTGTCTCTCACTCCCACTGACACACACACACTCCCACACACACTCAAACACTCCCACTGACACACACACACACTCTCCCACACACACTCAAACACTCCCACTGACACACACACACTCTCCCACACACACTCAAACACTCCAACTGACACACACACACTCTCCCACACACACTCAAACACTCCCACTGACACACACACACTCTCCCACACACACTCAAACACTCCCACTGACACACACACACTCTCCCACACACACTCAAACACTCCCACTGACACACACACACTCCCACACACACTCAAACACTCCCACTGACACACACACACTCTCCCACACACACTCAAACACTCCCACTAACACACACACACACTCTCCCACACACACTCAAACACTCCCACTGACAAACACACACTCTCCCACACACACTCAAACACTCCCACTGACACACACACTCTCTCCCACACACACTCAAACACTCCCACTGACACACACACACACTCCCACACACTCAAACACTCCCACTGACACACACACACTCTCCCACACACACTCAAACACTCCCACTGACACACACACTCCCACACACACTCAAACACTCCCACTGACACACACACACTCTCCCACACACACTCAAACACTCCCACTGACACACACACACTCCCACACACAATCAAACACTCCCACTGACACACACACACTCCCTCACACACTCAAACACTCCCACTGACACACACACACACTCCCACACACACTCAAACACTCCCAATGAAACACACACATTCTCCCACACACACTCAAACACTCCCACTGACACACACACACTCCCAAACACACTCAAACACTCCCACTGACACACACACTCTCCCACACACACTCAAACACTCCCACTGACACACACACACTCCCACACACACTCAAACACTCCCACTGACACACACACACTCTCCCACACACACTTAAACACTCCCACTGACACACACACACACTCCCACACACACTCAAAGACTCCCACTGACACACACACTCTCCCACACACACTCAAACACTCCCACTTACACACACACTCTCCCACACACACTCAAACACTCCCACTGACACACACACACTCTCCCACACACACTCAAACACTCCCACTGACACACACAATCTCCCACACACACTCAAACACTCCCACTGACACACACACTCTCCCACACACACTCAAACACTCCCACTGACACACACACACACTCTCCCACACACACTCAAACACTCCCACTGACACACACACACTCCCACACACTCTCTGTCTCTCACTCCCACTGACACACACACACTCCCACACACACTCAAACACTCCCACTGACACACACACACACTCTCCCACACACACTCAAACACTCCCACTGACACACACACACTCTCCCACACACACTCAAACACTCCAACTGACACACACACACTCTCCCACACACACTCAAACACTCCCACTGACACACACACACTCCCACACACTCTCTGTCTCTCACTCCCACTGACACACACACACTCCCACACACACTCAAACACTCCCACTGACACACACACACACTCTCCCACACACACTCAAACACTCCCACTGACACACACACACTCTCCCACACACACTCAAACACCCCCACTGACACACACACACTCTCCCACACACACTCAAACACTCCCACTGACACACACACACACTCCCACACACACTCAAACACTCCCACTGACACACACACACTCTCCCACACACACTCAAACACTCCCACTGACACACACACACTCTCCCACACACTCTCAAACACTCCCACTGACGCACACACACTCTCCCACACACACTCAAACACTCCCACTGACACACACACACTCCCACACACACTCAAACACACCCACTAACACACACACTCTCCCACACACTCTCAAACACTCCCACTGACACACACACACTCTCCCACACACACTCAAACACTCCCACTGACACACTCACACTCTCCCACACACACTCAAACACTCCCACTGACACACACACACTCCCACACACACTCAAACACTCCAACTGACACACACACACTCTCCCACACACACTCAAACACTCCCACTGAAACACACACACTCTCCCACACACACTCAAACACTCCCACTGACACACACACACTCTCCCACACACACTCAAACACTCCCACTGACACACACACACTCTCCCACACACACTCAAACACTCCCACTGACACACACACACTCTCCCACACACACTCAAACACTCCAACTGACACACACACACACTCCCACACACACTCAAACTCTCCCACTAACACACACACTCACTCCCACGCACACTCAAACACTCCCACTGACACACACACACACTCTCCCACACACACTCAATCACTCCCACTGACACACACACACTCTCCCACACACACTCAAACACTCCCACTGACACACACACACTCTCCCACACACACTCAAACACACCCACTAACACACACACTCTCCCACACACTCTCAAACACTCCCACTGACACACACACTCTCCCACACACACTCAAACACTCCCACTTACACACACACTCTCCCACACACACTCAAACACTCCCACTGACACACACACACTCTCCCACACACACTCAAACACTCCCACTGACACACACACACTCTCCCACACACACTCAAACACTCCCACTTACACACACACTCTCCCACACACACTCAAACACTCCCACTGACACACACACACTCTCCCACACACACTCAAACACTTCCACTGACACACACACACACTCCCACACACACTCAAACACTCCCACTGACACACACACACACTCTCCCACACACACTCAAACACTCCCACTGACACACACACACTCTCCCACACACACTCAAACACTCCAACTGACACACACACACTCTCCCACACACACTCAAACCCCCCCACTGACACACACACACTCTCCCACACACACTCAAACACTCCCACTGACACACACACACTCCCACACACACTCAAACACTCCCACTGACACACACACACTCCCACACACACTCAAACACTCCCACTGACACACACACACACTCCCACACACACTCAAACACTCCCAATGACACACATACATTCTCCCACACACACTCAAACACTCCCACTGACACACACACACTCCCACACACACTCAAACACTCCCACTGACACGCACACACTCTCCCACACACACTCAAACACTCCCACTGACACACACACACTCCCACACACACTCAAACACTCCCACTGACACACACACACTCTCCCACACACACTCAAACACTCCCACTGACACACACACACACTCCCACACACACTCATACACTCCCACTGACACACACACTCTCCCACACACACTCAAACACTCCCACTTACACACACACTCTCCCACACACACTCAAACACTCCCACTGACACACACACACTCTCCCACACACACTCAAACACTCCCACTGACACACACACACTCTCCCACACACACTCAAACACTCCCACTGACACACACACACACTCTCCCACACACACTCAAACACTCCCTCTGACACACACACACACTCCCACACACACTCAAACACTCCCACTGACACACACACACACTCCCACACACACTCAAACACTCCCACTGACACACACACACTCTCCCACACACACTCAAACACTCCCACTGACACACACACTCTCCCACACACACTCAAACACTCCCACTGACACACACACTCTCCCACACACACTCAAACACTCCCACTGACACACACACACACTCTCCCACACACACTCAAACACTCCCACTGACACACACACACTCCCACACACACTCAAACACTCCCACTGACACACACGCACTCCCACACACACTCAAACACTCCCACTGACACACACACACACTCTCCCACACACACTCAAACACTCCCACTGACACACACACACTCTCCCACACACACTCAAACACTCCAACTGACACACACACTCTCCCACACACACACTCTCCCACACACACTCAAACACTCCCACTGACACACACACACTCTCCCACACACACTCAAACACTCCCACTGACACACACACACTCTCCCACACACACTCAAACACTCCCACTTACACACACGCTCTCCCACACACACTCAAACACTCCCACTGACACACACACACTCTCCCACACACACTCAAACACTCCCACTAACACACACACACACTCTCCCACACACACTCAAACACTCCCACTGACACACACACACTCTCCCACACACACTCAAACACTCCCACTGACACACACACACACTCTCCCACACACACTCAAACACTCCCACTGACACACACACACACTCCCACACACACTCAAACACTCCCACTGACACACACACACTCTCCCACACACACTCAAACACTCCCAATGACACACACACACTCCCACACACACTCAAACACTCCCACTGACACACACACACTCTCCCACACACACTCAAACACTCCCACTGACACACACACTCTCCCACACACACTCAAACACTCCCACTGACACACACACACACTCCCACACACACTCAAACACTCCCACTGACACACACACACTCTCCCACACACACTCAAACACTCCCACTGACACACACACACTCTCCCACACACACTCAAACACTCCCACTGACACACACACACACTCCCACACACACTCAAACACTCCCACTGACACACACACACTCTCCCACACACACTCAAACACTCCCACTGACACACACACACTCTCCCACACACACTCAAACACTCCCACTAACACACACACTCTCCCACACGCACTCAAACACTCCCACTGACACACACACACACTCCCACACACACTCAAACACTCCCACTGACACACACACACACTCCCACACACACTCAAACACTCCCACTGACACACACACACTCCCACACACACTCAAACACTCCCACTGACACACACACACACTCCCACACACACTCAAACACTCCCACTGACACACACACACACTCCCACACACACTCAAACACTCCCACTGACACACACACACTCTCCCACACACACTCAAACACTCCAACTGACACACACACACTCTCCCACACACACTCAAACACTCCCACTGACACACACGCACACTCTCCCACACACACTCAATCACTCCCACTGACACACACACACACTCCCACACACACTCAAACTCTCCCACTGACACACACACACTCTCCCACACACACTCAAACACTCCCACTGACACACACACACTCTCCCAAACACACTCAAACACTCCAACTGACACACACACACTCTCCCACACACACTCAAACACTCCCACTGAAACACACACACTCTCCCACACACACTCAAACACTCCCACTGACACACACACACTCTCCCACACACACTCAAACACTCCCACTGACACACACACACACTCTCCCACACACACTCAAACACTCCCACTGACACACACACACTCTCCCACACACACTCAAACACTCCCACTGACACACACACACTCTCCCACACACACTCAAACACTCCCACTGACACACACACACACTCCCACACACACTCAAACTCTCCCACTAACACACACACTCACTCCCACGCACACTCAAACACTCCCACTGACACACACACACACTCTCCCACACACACTCAATCACTCCCACTGACACACACACACACTCCCACGCACACTCAAACACTCCCACTGACACACACACACTCTCCCACACACACTCAAACACTCCCACTGACACACTCACTCCCACGCACACTCAAACACTCCCACTGACACACACACACTCTCCCACACACACTCAAACACTCCCACTGACACACACACACTCTCCCACACACACTCAAACACTCCCACTGACGCACACACACACTCTCCCACACACACTCAAACACTCCCACTGACACACACACACTCTCCCACACACACTCAAACACTCCCACTAACACACACACACTCTCCCACACACACTCAAACACTCCCACTGACACACACTCCCACACACACTCAAACACTCCCACTGACACACACACACTCTCCCACACACACTCAAACACTCCCACTGCACACACACTCTCCCACACACACTCAAACACTCCCACTTACACACACACACTCTCCCACACACACTCAAACACTCCCACTGACACACACACACTCTCCCACACACACTCAAACACTCCCACTGACACACACACACTCTCCCACACACACTCAAACACTCCCACTGACACACACACACTCTCCCACTCACACTCTAACACTCCCACTGACACACACACACTCTCCCACACACACTCAAACACTCCCACTGACACACACACACTCTCCCACACACACTCAAACACTCCCACTTACACACACTCTCCCACACACACTCAAACACTCCCACTGACACACACACACTCTCCCACACACACTCAAACACTCCCACTGACACACACACACTCTCCCACACACACTCAAACACTCCCACTTACACACACTCTCCCACACACACTCAAACACTCCCACTGACACACACACACTCTCCCACACACACTCAAACACTCCCACTAACACACTCACTCCCACACACTCAAACTCTCCCACTGACACACACACACTCTCCCACACACACTCAAACTCTCCCACTGACACACACACACACTCCCACACACACTCAAACACTCCCACTTACACACACACACTCCCACACACACTCAAACACTCCCACTGACACACACACACTCTCCCACACACACTCAAACTCTCCCACTGACACACACACACTCTCCCACACACACTCAAACACTCCCACTGACACACACACACTCTCCCACACACACTCAAACACTCCCACTGACACACACACACTCCCACACACACTCAAACACTCCCACTGACACACACACACTCTCCCACACACACTCAAACACTCCCACTGACACACACACACTCTCCCACACACACTCAAACACTCCCACTGACACACACACACAGTCTCCCACACACACTCAAACACTCCCACTTACATACACACACACTCTCCCACACACACTCAAACACTCCCACTGACACACACACCCTCTCCCACACACACTCAAACACTCCCACTGCACACACACACTTTCCCACACACACTCAAACACTCCCACTGACACACACACACTCTCCCACACACACTCAAACACTCCCACAGACACACACACACTCTCCCACACACACTCAAACACTCCCACTGACTCACACACACTCCCACACACACTCAAACACTCCCACTGACACACACTCTCCCACACACACTCAAACACTCCCACTGCACACACACACTCTCCCACACACACTCAAACACTCCCACTGACACACACACACACTCCCACACACACTCAAACACTCCCACTGCACACACACACTCTCCCACACACACTCAAACACTCCCACTGACACACACACACTCCCACACACACTCAAACACTCCCACTGACACACACACTCTCCCACACACTCTCAAACACTCCCACTTACACACACTCTCCCACACACACTCAAACACTCCCACTGCACACACACACTCTCCCACACACACTCAAACACTCCCACTGACTCACACACACTCCCACACATACTCAAACACTCCCACTGACACACACACACTCTCCCACACACTCTCAAACACTCCCACTTACACACACTCTCCCACACACACTCAAACACTCCCACTGACACACACACACTCTCCCACACACACTCAAACACTCCCACTGACACACACACACTCTCCCACACACTCTCAAACACTCCCACTTACACACACACTCTCCCACACACACTCAAACACTCCCACTGACACACTCACTCCCACGCACACTCAAACACTCCCACTGACACACACACACTCTCCCACACACACTCAAACACTCCCACTGACACACACACACTCTCCCACACACACTCAAACACTCCCACTGACACACACACACTCTCCCACACACACTCAAACACTCCCACTGACACACACACACACTCTCCCACACACACTCAAACACTCCCACTGACACACACACAATCTCCCACACACACTCAAACACTCCCACTAACACACACACACTCTCCCACACACACTCAAACACTCCCACTGACACACACACACTCTCCCACACACACTCAAACACTTCCACTGACACACACACACACTCCCACACACACTCAAACACTCCCACTGACACACACACACTCTCCCACACACACTCAAACACTCCCACTGACACACACACACTCCCACACACACTCAAACACTCCCACTGACACACACACTCTCCCACACACACTCAAACACTCCCACTGACACACACACACACTCTCCCACACACACTCAAACACTCCCACTGACACACACACAATCTCCCACACACACTCAAACACTCCCACTAACACACACACACTCTCCCACACACACTCAAACACTCCCACTGCACACACACACTCTCCCACACACACTCAAACACTCCCACTGACACACACACACTCCCACACACTCTCAAACACTCCCACTTACACACACACACTCTCCCACACACACTCAAACACTCCCACTGCACACACACACACACTCCCACACACACTCAAACACTCCCACTGACACACACACTCTCCCACACACACTCAAACACTCCCACTTACACACACACTCTCCCACACACACTCAAACACTCCCACTGACACACACACACTCTCCCACACACACTCAAACACTCCCACTGCACACACACACTCTCCCACACACACTCAAACACTCCCACTGACACACACACACTCCCACACACACTCAAACACTCCCACTGACACACACACTCTCCCACACACTCTCAAACACTCCCACTTACACACACTCTCCCACACACACTCAAACACTCCCACTGCACACACACACTCTCCCACACACACTCAAACACTCCCACTGACACACACACACTCCCACACACTCTCAAACACTCCCACTGACACACACACACACTCCCACACACACTCAAACACTCCCAATGACACACACACACACTCTCCCACACACACTCAAACACTCCCACTGACACACACACAATCTCCCACACACACTCAAACACTCCCACTAACACACACACACTCTCCCACACACACTCAAACACTCCCACTGACACACACACACTCTCCCACACACACTCAAACACTTCCACTGACACACACACACACTCCCACACACACTCAAACACTCCCACTGACACACACACACTCTCCCACACACACTCAAACACTCCCACTGACACACACACACTCCCACACACACTCAAACACTCCCACTGACACACACACTCTCCCACACACACTCAAACACTCCCACTGACACACACACACACTCTCCCACACACACTCAAACACTCCCACTGACACACACACACACTCTCCCACACACACTCAAACACTCCCACTGACACACACACAATCTCCCACACACACTCAAACACTCCCACTAACACACACACACTCTCCCACACACACTCAAACACTCCCACTGACACACACACACTCTCCCACACACACTCAAACACTTCCACTGACACACACACACACTCCCACACACACTCAAACACTCCCACTGACACACACACACTCTCCCACACACACTCAAACACTCCCACTTACACACACACACTCTCCCACACACACTCAAACACTCCCACTGACACACACACACTCTCCCACACACACTCAAACACTCCCACTGCACACACACACTCCCACACACACTCAAACACTCCCACTGACACACACACACACTCCCACACACACTCAAACACTCCCACTGCACACACACACTCTCCCACACACACTCAAACACTCCCACTGCACACACACACTCTCCCACACACACTCAAACACTCCCACTGACACACACACACTCCCACACACACTCAAACACTCCCACTGACACACACACTCTCCCACACACTCTCAAACACTCCCACTTACACACACTCTCCCACACACACTCAAACACTCCCACTGCACACACACACTCTCCCACACACACTCAAACACTCCCACTGACACACACACACTCCCACACACTCTCAAACACTCCCACTGACACACACACTCTCCCACACACTCTCAAACACTCCCACTTACACACACTCTCCCACACACACTCAAACACTCCCACTGACACACACACACTCTCCCACACACACTCAAACACTCCCACTGACACACACACACTCTCCCACACACACTCAAACACTCCCACTGACACACACACACTCTCCCACACACACTCAAACACTCCCACTGACACACACACACACTCCCACACACACTCAAACACTCCCACTGACACACACACACTCCCACACACACTCAAACACTCCCACTGACACACACACACTCTCCCACACACACTCAAACACTCCCACTGACACACACACACACTCCCACACACACTCAAACACTCCCACTAACACACACACTCTCCCACACACACACTCAAACACTCCCACTGACACACACACCCTCTCCCACACACACTCAAACACTCCCACTGACACACACACACTCTCCCACACACACTCAAACACTCCCACTGACACCCACACTCTCCCACACACACTCAAACACTCCCACTAACACACACACACTCTCCCACACACACTCAAACACTCCCACTGACACACACACACTCCCACACACACTCAAACACTCCCACTGACACACACTCTCCCACACACACTCAAACACTCCCACTGACACACACACACTCTCCCACACACACTCAAACACTCCCACTTACACACACACACACTCCCACACACACTCAAACACTCCCACTGACACACACACACTCTCCCACACACACTCAAACACTCCCACTGCACACACACTCTCCCACACACTCTCAAACACTCCCACTTACACACACTCTCCCACACACACTCAAACACTCCCACTGACACACACACACTCTCCCACACACACTCAAACACTCCCACTGACACACACACACACTCCCACACACACTCAAACACTCCCACTGACACACACACACTCTCCCACACACACTCAAACACTCCCACTGACACACACACACTCTCCCACACACACTCAAACACTCCCACTGCACACACACTCTCCCACACACACTCAAACACTCCCACTGACACACACACACTCCCACACACACTCAAACACTCCCACTGACACACACACACTCCCACACACACTCAAACACTCCCACTGACACACACACACTCTCCCACACACACTCAAACACTCCCACTGCACACACACTCTCCCACACACTCTCAAACACTCCCACTTACACACACTGTCCCACACACTCTCAAACACTCCCACTGACACACACACACTCTCCCACACACACTCAAACACTCCCACTGACACACACACACTCTCCCACACACACTCAAACACTCCCACTGACACACACACAAACTCCCACACACACTCAAACACTCCCACTGACACACACACACTCCCACACACACTCAAACACTCCCACTGACACACACACACTCTCCCACACACACTCAAACACTCTCCCATACACACTCAAACACTCCCACTAACACACACACACTCTCCCACACACACTCAAACACTCCCACTAACACACACACACTCTCCCACACACGCTCAAACACTCCCACTGACACACACACACTCCCAAACACACTCAAACACTCCCACTGACACACACACTCTCCCACACACACTCAAACACTCACACTGACACACACACACACTCCCACACACACTCAAACACTCCCACTAACACACACACACTCTCCCACACACACTCAAACACTCCCACTAACACACACACTCTCCCACACACACTCAATCACTCTCAGACACACACTCTTTCTCTTACACACACTCACACAAACTCTCTCTCATATACAGCCGCAGTCTCTCACATATGCACTGACATTGTTTCTCATAGTCACTCCCTCTCTCTCACACACACACACACACACACACACACACACTCAATCACGCCCACTCTCTCTCACACACTCCCACACAACTCTCTGCCTCACATACACACGCTCTCACTTTCACACACACACACACTTACTCTCTCTCACACCCATACACCCACCTACTGAAGGCACTACTCTTTCCGGAGTTGGAGATGGGTCTTGTAGGGGAGGGGTGACTGTCTTGCACTGGTGTATGTGTTTGAGATGGGTCCTGGGTTGTGGCTGTCTCCAGTGCCATTTCGTTTTGAGGAGGACAGAGGCCTCTGACCGTGTGGGAATGTTGACCTGGGTCTTAGTGACGTTGGTGTTGCTGTTGTTTGAAGGGCGGCTGAGTGCTGACTGAGAGGGCCCAGCCTGTGTTCCCTGGTTTGGGGCCTGTTTGAGAGGGCCCAGCCTGTGTTCACAGGTTTGGGACCTGTTTGAGAGGGCCCAGCCTGTGTTCCCTGGTTTGGGGCCTGTTTGAGAGGGCCCAGCCTGTGTTCACAGGTTTGGGACCTGTTTGAGAGGGCCCAGCCTGTGTTCCCTGGTTTGGGACCTGTTTGAGAGGGCCCAGCCTGTGTTCCCTGGTTTGGGACCTGTTTGAGAGGGCCCAGCCTGTGTTCACAGGTTTGGGGCCTGTTTGACAGGGCCCAGCCTGTGTTCCATGATTCGGGGTCTGTTTGAGAGGACCCAGCCTGTGTTCCATGATTCGGGGTCTGTTTGAGAGGACCCAGCCTGTGTTCCATGATTCGGGGCCTGTTTGAGTGGGCCCAGCCTGTGTTCACAGGTTTGGGACCTGTTTGAGAGGGCCCAGCCTGTGTTCCCAGGTTTGGGGCCTGTTTGACAGGGCCCAGCCTGTGTTCCATGATTCGGGGTCTGTTTGAGAGGGCCCAGCCTGTGTTTCCTGGTTTGGGGCCTGTTTGAGAGGGCCCAGCCTGTGTTCCCAGGTTTGGGGCCTGTTTGAGAGGACCCAGCCTGTGTTCCCTGGTTGGGGTCATTTGAGAGGGCCCAGCCTGTGTAACCTGGTTTGGGGCCTGTTTGAGAGGGCCCAGCCTGTGTAACCTGGTTTGGGGCCTGTTTGAGAGAGCCCAGCATGTGTTCACAGGTTTTGGACCTGTTTGAGAGGGCCCAGCCTGTGTTCCCTGGTTTGGGGCCTGTTTGAGTGGGCCCAGCCTGTGTTCCCTGGTTGGGGTCATTTGAGAGGGCCCAGCCTGTGTTCCCTGGTTTGGGGCCTGTTTGAGAGGGCCCAGCCTGTGTTCACAGGTTTGGGGCCTGTTTGAGTGGGCCCACCTGTGTTCCCTGGTTTGGGGCCTGTTTGACTGGGCCCAGCCTGTGTTCCCTGGTTGGGGTCATTTGAGAGAGCCCAGCCTGTGTTCCTGGTTTGGGGCCTGTTTGAGAGGGCCCAGCCTGTGTTCCCTGGTTTGGGGCCTGTTTGAGAGGGCCCAGCCTGTGTTCCCTGGTTTGGGGCCTGTTTGAGACAGCCCATCCTGTGTTCCCTGGTTTGGGGCCTGTTTGAGAGAGCCCAGCCTGTGTTCCCTGGTTTGGGGCCTGTTTGAGAGGGCCCAGCCTGTGTTCCCTGGTTTGGGGCCTGTTTGAGAGAGCCCAGCCTGTGTTCCCTGGTTTGGGGCCTGTTTGAGAGGGCCCAGCCTGTGTTCCCTGGTTTGGGGCCTGTTTGAGAGGGCCCAGCCTGTGTTCCCTGGTTTGGGGCCTGTTTGAGAGAGCCCAGCCTGTGTTCCCTGGTTTGGGGCCTGTTTGAGAGAGCCCAGCCTGTGTTCCTGGTTTGGGGCCTGTTTGAGAGGGCCCATCCTGTGTTCCCTGGTTTGGGGCCTGTTTGAGAGGGCCCTTTTGAAATGTCCTACCTCCCAATAGGTTGTAAGTTACTGGCCTCGGAGTCCCTGCGATTTATTGCTGCAGGAGTTGGATGTTTGATCATGGGTCTACTTTAGCCTTGTGTCTCTATACCATGTCTCAGCCGTGCTCTGTTAGGTACGTCTCTGTTTCAATGCAATGTTTCCATTCGGTCTGCTGTTTTATTTGGCTTCTGTTTATTTGTGATATTTCAGTTGAGGCCTGTTTTTTGAGTGATGCTTGAGTTGGGGACTCCTGGGGGCAATTTATTTTGTTCAGTTGAAGCTTGTTGTAGAGCCCTGTCTCTGGCGAACATTTCCGTTCAGAACTGTAGTAGTCCTCTGTTTCTGGGTCCAATATCAGTTGGGGGCATGCTGTGTGCCTTTATTTCTATGCAGTGTTTGAGTTGGGGCCTCCATTTCCGTCGGATGTCTCAGTTGGGGCCTGTTGTAGGCCTCTGTTTCATGCAATGTTTCATTTTGAGCCTGCGGTGTGTACAATGTTTCAGTTGGGGCCTGTTGTAGGCCTCGGCTTTTGTCGAATGTTTTAGTCGGGCCTTTTCTGTCAGCCTCGATTTCTGTGGGGTTTTGGAGTTGGGGCCCTGTTGTCGGCTTCAGTTTCAGTGCAACGTGTTGGGAGAGTCCTGGGGTCGGATTGTTTCTGAGTCACCTTTCACATCGGTGCCACACAACACGATGGAGGGTGGAGGAGGTGAAGGTGGAGTGGTCAAGGTGAAGGAGGGACTTTATCTCCCCAAGGACTGTGTGGTGGTCACTCTTAACAACACCGTGATGGACAGATACATCCCCAGCTGGCAGATTGGTAGGGATGAGGTGGTGCCTGGATTTCCCTCCCAGGCTGTCTTTCGGACCTGACCAGCTCGGCCTGTCGTTCTGCTGCTGAGGCATTCTTGGTGGTAGACATTGACGTTACTCCCAGCATGCATTGTACACCCTCGCCATCGTCAGGGCTTCCTCTACAACATGGGGAAGTACTGACCCACCAGCTGAGGGAGGACGGTGCGTGGGAATTAGCGGGAGGTTTCCAAGCCCGTGTTTGACCTGAAGCCACGGGATTAATCCCTCTGTCTGTCCTGGCATCTTCACTGCCCCAAACCTCCTGAGGGGCCCTCTCCCAATTCAAACGTTTTACTTAACTTCTCTCTCCCTCTCTCTCTCTCTCTGGTTTTCAGTTTATTCTCCCAAACGGCTGCCCATTCTCGCAACAGGGAATGTGCGAAAGGCCAGAGAGGGGGGGGGGGGGGGGGGGAGGCAGAGCCGAGACAGAGAACGTCGGACTTCAGAAGTCAACCCAAGTTGAAAAGGTTGACGTTTACCGCAGAGCTTTGAGGTGTGGACCGCAACGAAGGATTCGGTCGTCAGACATATTCGAGCAGCATTTACAAAGTCATTCGTAAATTTGTTAAACCGTTAGTTTCCGGAATTTAAAAGCGGGAGGTTTTTCTTTGGCTGGGGGGAAGAAAAGAAATCCTTTTTGAGTTGAAATGAATTTCTGTGGTATAAGCAGTTATACAAAGCTCTGGTGCGGCCGCACTTGGAGTATTGCGTACAGTTCTGGTCACCGCGTTAGAAGAAGGATCTGGAACACAGGCTGGGCCCTCTCAAACAGGCCCCCAAACCAGGGAACAACAGGCTGGGCCCTCTCAAACAGGCCCCAAACCAGGGAACACAGGCTGGGCCCTGTCAAACAGGCTTTGGAAAGGGTGCAGAGGACATTTACCAAGATGTTGCCTGGTTCGGAGGGAAGGTCTTACGAGGAAAGGCTGAGGGCCTTGAGGCTGTTTTCATTGGAGAGAAGAAAGTTGAGAGGTGACTTAATAGAGACATATAAGATAATCAGAGAGTTAGATAGGATGGACAGGGAGAGCCTTTTCCCTCAGGTGGTAATGTCTAGCGCAAGGGGACATTGCTTTAAATTGATGGGTGATAGATATACGATAGATATCTGAATTAGTTTCTTTAATCAGAGAATTGTAGGGGCATGGAACGCACTGTCTGCAACTGTAGTAGACTCACCAACTTTCAGGGCATTCAAATGGTCATGGGATAGACAACCCTAGGGCATCAATGTGGACTTCAACAGTTTCCTCATTTCCCCTTCCCCCACCTCACCCTAGTTCCAAACTTCCAGCTCAGTAACTGTCCCCATGACTTGTCCGGACTTGTCCTACCTGCCTATCTTCTTTTCCACCTATCCACTCCACCCTCTCCTCCTTGACCTATCACCTTCATCCCCTCCCCCACTCACCCATTGTACTCTATGCTACTCTCTCCCCATCCCCACCCTCCTCGAGCTTATCTCTCCACGCTTCAGGCTCACTGCCTTTATTCCTGATGAAGGGCTTTTGCCCGAAACGTCGATTTCGCTGCTCCTTGGATGCTGCCTGAACTGCTGTGCTCTTCCAGCACCACTAATCCAGAACCTGGATGAGAATGGAATAGTGTAGGCTAGATGGGCCTCAGGTTGGTTCCTCAGGTCAGCGCAACATCGAGGGCCGAAGGGCCTGTACTGTGCTGGAACGCTCTCTGTTCGGAAATATTGAGTGAGAGGAACACACTGCCTCAAGGGTTTCTCCGGTGAGTCAAGTCAGGGGGGACATAAATACAACAGCATTGCTAGGAAGGGTCCTCAGACGCTGGGGGAAGATGCCGAAATCTGCGCTCGCTCCATCCAGTTCTTAAACTGATGACAAAATGAAACTTTTCAGGCATTTTGCCAGCTTTGTATCATTGTCAAAACTTCACTGAGAGAATTTTTTTTCCAATATAAAGGCACCTAACGATTTAAGATAGATATTGTTCCAAAGAAGTTAAATTAAAGACAGAAAGTTTCAATTTCTATTAAATTAAGAACCATTTCCAATTTAAAAGCAGATTCCAAGAGTAATCTTCCTTTGTCAGCAATTAGAATTTCAAAGTATTGTAAATTCTCCGACTTTTTTGGTTGCAGTTAGTGGAAACTTCTGACCGATTAAGAGAAGCTGAGGGTACGTCCGAACCTAAATATTTTGTTTTGGAAACAAAACGTTCCGAATTTGAAATGAACAGCTTAATGAAAATGAAGTGATGGAGAAGGTTGCTCAATCTCCAGGCAGCTCTAAGGTGACAAATCATCAAAGCTCACAGTGCAGATAAGAGGCTATTCAGTCCATTGAGCCTGCAATGACCCTCCAAAGAGCATCCCACCCTATCCCCATAGCCCCACATTTCCCATGGCTAACCCAATAAGGCTGCACATCCCGGGACACCACAGCACAATTGAGCATGGTCAATCTGCCCTGACCCGCACATCTTTGGACTGTGGGAGGGAACCGGAGCACCCAGAGGAAACCCACGCAGATACGGGGAGAATGTGCAAACTCCACACAGACAGTCGCCCAAGGCTGGAATCGAACCTGGGACCCTGGCGCTGTGAGGTGACAGCGCTAACCACCTCAGACAGAGACTTGGTCAGTTTTTGAGGCGCAGAACAGCTTCAGATTATGACCCTACCAACATAGACAGAACAAGTTAAACACTGCTATATTCTGTGGGACCATTTGTAGCCCATGGCGTTAACAGATAAAAAGTTGAGGTGATACAAAGACCCTTGTCTGGAAAACATTTGGCAACTATTTTACTAATTATAAAATTAAAACAGCAAAATTGTTTTTAAAAGTACAGTTTTCGGACCAACCCATTGATTGTTATACATTGCAGGGATCTTGTGTTGGTCATGCTTTGGAATGGGGGTTGGTGCAGTGGTTAGCACTGCTACCTCACACTTCCCAGGGTCCCAGGTTCGATTCCCACCTCAGGGCGACTCTCTGTGTGGAGTTTGCATGTTCTCCCCGTGTCTGTGTGGGTTTCCTCCCACAGTCCAAAGATGTACAGGCTAGGGTGAGTTGGCCAGGCTAAATTGCCCGGGGCGTTAGTCAGGGGTAAATGTAGGGGGAGTGGGTTGCTCTTTGGAGGGTCAATGTGGACTCTTTGGGCCGAAGGGCCTGTTTCCACACTAAAGGAAATCGCTGTCACTGTTTTAGACGAAGCTTCATTAGATCTTTTCTAATCAAAGGACTATTTACTTGACTGACGAATCGAAGGAATATCTCGCGCTGGAAAACCAATCTGGATTCTGTCAGAAGCTGAGGTTTCCACAGGATTAATCTCAGGGATAAAAAGACAAATTTACTCCGCCAGGTCACCAGAATTGATCGTTTTTGGAAGGTACAGACTGTCCAAATGACCCAATTAATGCAAAAAAGTGGAGATGTCGAGTGGAGGATGGGGTGGAGGCTGGTACAATTGCAACATTTAAAAGGCATCGAGATGGGTATATGGACTGGAAGGGTTTGGAGGGATACGGGCCGGGTGCTGGCAGGTGGGACTAGATTGGGTTGGGATATCATGGATGAGTTGGGCTGAGGGGTCTGTTTCCGTGCTATAACTCGACATGCAGTAAAGGTGACAGCTCACAAATAAAATCGCCGGAAGAGGGATAGACTGGCAAGAAAGAAAGATTAATTCCAACTTTCAGCACTTCCAAGGATCGGTGCTGGGCCCTCTACTTTTTTGTAATTTATATAAATGATTTGGATGCGAGCATAAGAGGTACAGTTAGTAAGTTTGCAGATGTCACCAAAATTGGAGGTGTAGTGAACAGCGAAGAGGGTTACCTCAGATTACAACAGGATCTGGACCAGATGGGCCAATGGGCTGAGAAGTGGCAGATGGAGTTTAATTCAGATAAATGCGAGGTGCTGCATTTTGGGAAAGCAAATCTTAGCAGGACTTATACACTTAATGGTAAGGCACTAGGGAGTGTTGCTGAACAAAGAGACCTTGGAGTGCAGGTTCATAGCTCCTTGAAAGTGGAGTCGCAGGTAGATAGGATCGTGAAGAAGGTGTTTGGTATGCTTTCCTTTATTGGTCAGAGTATTGAGTACAGGAGTTGGGTGGTCATGTTGCGGCTGTACAGGACATTGGTTAGGCCACTGTAGGAATATTGTGTGCAATTCTGGTCTCCTTCCTATCGGAAAGATGTTGTGAAACTTGAAAGGGTTCAGAAAAGATTTACAAGGATGTTGCCAGGGTTGGAGGATTTGAGTTACAGGGAGAGGCTGAACAGGCTGGGGCTGTTTTCCCTGGAGCGTCGGAGGCTGAGGGGTGATCTTATAGAGATTTATAAAATCATGAGGGGCGTGGATAGGGTAAATAGGCAAAGTCTTTTCCCTGGGGTGGGGGGTCCAGAATTGGGCATAGGTTTAGGGTGAGAGGGGAAAGATATAAAAGAGACCTAAGGGACAACTTTTTCACCCAGAGGGTGGTACGTGTATGGAATGAGCTGCCAGAGGATGTGGTGGAGGCTGGTACAATTACAACATTTAAGAGGCATTTGGATGGGTATATGAATAGGAAGGGTTTGGAGGGATATGGGCCGGGTGCTGGCAGGTGGGACTAGATTGGGTTGGGATATCTGGGTCAGCATGGACGGGTTGGACCAAAGGGCCTGTTTCTGTGCTGCCCGTCTCTATGACTCTATATAAGGTGATGAGGACATGTATCCACAGAAGAAGATTTGCTTCCTTTAGCAGAACTACCTCAGGCAAAAGCAACCTGGATGTCCAAGTCAACCCCACCCTAACGCAGGAGCGGGTGTTACTGTGATATCTGACAAAGCTGCTGGATTGAGTTAAAATACAAATTAATGTCACACCAAGTTGGCAGATTGAAGGAACGCTACCCATTCAGTTTAAGACAGAAAGGTGATGGGTTTGCTCCATGTTTTGTCGTTCAGAACCAGGAAGAAGAAAGCATTCCCGGTCCCTGTTGTCGGGCGGAAAAGCCGAATGACAGAGGGAAACGTGTTTCCGAGGGAGGGGCACCCTCAATTATTGGCGTGGGGTTCAGGCCAACTCAAAGCAGCATGGGGAAGGTGTCAGACAGGGGAAAGAAGCCAAGCTTTGAGGTGTCTATGTTCCACTAACCTGCCCCCCCCCCCCCCCCTCCAAGCCAGGAAAATGCCTCATGATAAACCGTCCGTCATGACTGAGTGGGAGTCATGACCAGGAGATCCACCCCCCCCCCCCGGGTGTGTTGACCTCATAGTCTTCGACAAAACTGGATTAATGCAGCGTCCCTCTGCTGTTGATGAGCATCAGTCCATGTCATTCCTAAAGAGGGCTTTCCGACCAATCCCAGTGCCTGCATCGGGAATGCCCACTGGATTCACTTCTCCTGTTTGGGAGAGATTGCTCAGTCACCTGTGAGTATTTTCACAGGCCTCTGCAGTGTTCCAGGGAGGCGGGAGAGAGGATGAGCAGAACCATTCTGGGTAGGTATGAAAAGAACAGGATAGTCATCGTGGAGGACTTTAACTTCCCCCAACATTGGCTGGAAATACTATAACTCCAGTACGTCAGGTGGATCAATATTTGTCCAATGTGTACAGGAGGGTCCCCTGACACAGTATGTCGAAGGGCCGACAGAGGGGAGGTCAGACTGGATCTGGTGCTTGGTAATGAACCAGGCCAGGGGTTTGATTTAGTTGTAGGTGAGCACCTTGGAGAGAGTGACCATAATTCAGTTACATTTAGTTTAGCGATGGAAAGGGATAAGGTACATGCCACAGGTCAAGGGTTACCAATGGGGCAAGGGCAATTATAATGTGATTAGGCAAGAATTAGGGTGCATAGAATGGGGTAGCAAAATGCAGGGGATGCAGATTATGGAAATGTGGAGCTGGTTTAAGGAACAGATATTGCGTGTCCTTGATATGTCCCTGTCAGGCAGGGAGGAAGTGATAAGGTAAGGGAACCGTGGTTTACTACAGAAATTACATCTCTTGTTACGAAGAAGAAGGAGGCTTATGTGTTGATGAGGCAAGATGGTTCAGATGAGGCAATGGAGAGTTACAGATCAGCTAGGAAGGATCTAAAAAGAGAGTTAAGAAGAGCAAAGAGAGGACACGAGCAGTCTTTAGCAAATAGAATAAAGGAGAACCCTAAAGCTTTCTATAGGTATGTGAGGAATAAAAGAATGATAAGGGGAGGAATAGGGTCAGTCGAAGACAGAAGTGGGAAGTTGAGTGTGGACCCTGTAGAGATCAGAGAGGTGCTAAATGAACATTTCTCATCGGAGTTTACTCAGGGAAAGGAGAATATTGTAGAGGAGAGGAATGAGGTACGAGATATTAGACTAGAAAGGATTGAGGATGGTTACGCACAGGTGTTATCAATTCTAGAAGGAGTGAAAGTAGACAAGTCCCCTGGGCCAGATGGGATTTATCTGAGGATTCTCTGGGAAGCTAGGGTTTGCTAGCCTTTGGCTTGGATATTTGAGTCGTCATTGTCTACGGGTTTAGTACCAGAGGACTGGAGGATTACAAATGCTGTGCCCTTGTTCAAGAAGGGCAGTAAGATGACCCAGGTAATTATAGACCAGTGAGCCTTACTTCTGCTGTAGGAAAGGTTTTGGAAAGGATTATAAGAGATAAGATTTACAATCATCTATCAAGCAACAATTTGATTTCAGATAGTCAACATAGTTCCATCAAGAGCAGGTCGTGTCTCACAAACCTCATTGAGTTTTTTGAGAAGGTGACCAAGGATGTAGATGAGGGGAGGGCAGTTGATGTGGTATATATGGACATTAGTAAAGCCTTTGATAAGGTTCCACATGGTAGGCTGATGGAGAAAATGCAGAGGTATGGAATTGAGGGTGATTTAGCAGTTTGGATTAGAAACTGGCTTTCTGAAAGAAGGCAGCGAGTGGTGGTTGATGGAAAATATTCAGCCTGGAGTCCAGTTACTAGTGGTGTGGCACAAGGATCTGTTTTGGGACCACTGCTGTTTGTCATTTTTATAAATGACTTAGGCCCAGGCATAGGTGGGTGGAGTAGTAAATTTGGAGATGACACTAAAGTCGGTGGAGTAGTGGACAGTGTGGAAGAATGTTACAGGTCGCAGGGGGACTTGGATAAACGGCAGAACTGGGCTGAGAGGTGGCAAATGGAGTTCAATGCAGCTAAATGTGAGGTGATGCACTTTGGGAAGAATAACAGGAAGGCAGAGTACTGGGTCAATGGAAAGATTCTTGGTAGTGTGGATGTGCAGAGGGATCTTGGAGTCCATGTACATAGATCGCTGACAGTTGCCACCCAGGTGGATCGGAGAAAGTGAGGACTCCAGATGCTGGAGATCAGAGCTGAAAATGTGTTGCTGGAAAAGTGCAGCAGGTCAGGCAGCATCCAAGGGGCAGGAGAATCGACGTTTCGGGCATCAGCCCTTCTTCAGGAATGAGGAAAGTGTGTCCAGCAGGCTAAGATAAAAGGTAGGGAGGAGGGACTTGGGGGAGGGGCGGTGGAAATGCGATAGGTGGAGGGAGGTCAAGGTGAGGGTGATAGGCCAGAGTGGGGGTGGGGGCGGAGAGGTCAGGAAGAAGATTGCAGGTTAGGAAGGTGGTGCTGAGTTCGAGGGATTTGACTGAGACAAGGTGGGGGGAGGGGAAATGAGGGAACTGGAGAAATCTGAGTTCATCCCTTGTGGTTGGAGGGTTCCTATGCGGAAGATGAGGTGCTCTTCCTCCAACCGTCGTGTTGCTATGGTCTGGCGATGGAGGAGGCCAAGGACCTGCATGTCCTTGGTGGAGTGGGAGGGGGAGTTGAAGTGTTGATCCACGGGGTGGTTGGGTTGGTTGGTCCGGGTGTCCCAGAGGTGTTCCCTGAAACGTTCCACAAGTAGGCGGCCTGTCTCCCCAATATAGAGGAGGCCACATCGGGTGCAGCGGATGCAGTAAATGATGTGTGTGGAGGTGCAGGTGAATTTGTGACGGATATGGAAGGATCCCTTGGGGCCTTGGAGGGAGGTGAGGGGGGAGGTGTGGGCGCAAGTTTTGCATTTCTTGCGGTTGCCGGGGAAGGTGCTGGGAGTGGAGGTTGGGTTGGTGGGGGGTGTGGACCTGATGAGGGAGTCACGGAGGGAGTGGTCTTTCCGGAACGCTGATAGGGGAGGGGAGGGAAATATATCCCTGGTGGTGGGGTCTGTTTGGAGGTGGCAGAAATGATGAAGGATGATACGATGTATCTGGAGGTTGGTGGGGTGGTAGGTGAGGACCAGTGAGGTTCTGTCCTGGTGGTGGTTGGAGGGGCGGGGCTCAAGGGTGGAGGAGCGGGAAGTGGAGGAGATGCGGTGGAGAGCATCGTCGATCACGTCTGGGGGGAAATTGAAGAAGGAGGCCGTCTGGGTTGTACGGGATTGGAATTGGTCCTCCTGGGAGCAGATGCAGCGGAGACGAAGGAATTGGGAATATGGGATGGTGTTTTTACAGGGGGCAGGGTGGGAGGAGGTGTAGTCTAGGTAGCTGTGGGAGTCGGTCGGTTTATAATAAATGTCTGTGTTGAGTCGGTCGCCCGAGATAGAAATGGAGAGGTCTAGGAAGGGGAGGGAGGAGTCTGAGAGATGGTCCAGGTGAATTTGAGGTCAGAGTGGAAGGTTTTGGTAAAGTGGATGAACTGTTCAACCTCCTCGTGGGAGCACGAGGCAGCGTATCCACCCAGGTAGATAGTGCTGTTAAGAAGGCCGACCGTGTGTTAGGTTTTATTGGTAGTGGGATTGAGTTATGGAGCTGTAATGTCATGCTGCAACTTTACAAAAGCGGCCGCACTTGGAATATTGTGTCCAGTTCTGGTCGCCCCATTTACAGGAAGGATGTGGAAGCTTTGGAAAAGGGGCAGAGGAGATTTACCAGGATGTTGCCTGGTCTGGAGGGAAGGTCTTATGAGGAAAGGCTGAGGGACTTGAGCCTGTTCTCATTGGAAAGGAAAGGGCTAAGAGGGAATTTGATAGAGACATATACACGATGATCAGAGGATTAGATAGGGTAGACAGTGAAAGACTTTTTCCTAGGATGATAACGTCAGCTTGTACGAGGAGACATAATGACAAATTGAGGGGTGATAGATTTAAGACAGATGTCAGAGGCAGGTTCTTTACTCAGAGAGTGGGAAGGGCGTGGAATGCCCAACCTGCCAATGTAGTTAACTCAGCCACATTCGGGAGATTTAAACAATCCTTGGATAATGATGGGATAGTGTTGGGGGATGGGCTTAGGCTGAAGGTAAAAACAATGACTGCAGATTCTGAAAACCAAATTCTGGATTAGTGGTGCTGGAAGAGCACAGCAGTTCAGGCAGCATCCAAGGAGCAGGAAAATCGACGTTTCGGGCAAAAGCCCTTCATCAGGAATAAGGGCAGTGAGCCTGAGGCGTGGAGAGATAAGCTCGAGGAGGGTGGGGGTGGGGAGAGAGTAGCATAGAGTACAATGGGTGAGTGGGGGAGGGGATGAAGGTGATAGGTCAAGGAGGAGAGGGCGGAGTGGATAGGTGGAAAAGGAGATAGGCAGGTAGGACAAATCCGGACAAGTCATGGAGACAGTTACTGAGCTGGAAGTTTGGAACTAGGATGAGGTGGGGGAAGGGGAACTGAGGAAACTGGTGAAGTCCACATTGATGCCTTGGGGTTGAAGTGTTCCGAGGCGGAAGATGAGGCTGAAGGGCCTGTTCTGCGTTGTATTGTTCTCTGTTCTATCTGTCCACGATCCCCCTCAGGGTCAAGAACCATCTGATGTACCATTCTCATCCAAGTAGGTGGGCTAGGATGGGCTTGGGTCATGTGTTAAATGGACACCGTCCATGGACAGACATAGGGCCGGGTGTTGTATTAAACTGATCTACACAGGAACATAGAGACAAGCAGCGAGAGTAGGCCATTCATTCGTTCGTTATTTCATGGTGGGAGCAAGGAAACCATTCACCAGGAGAAGGAGACTCCTCAGTCATGGGAGATCCCAGCACACCCGTACAAACAACTCCTGACTGCTTTTCACAAGATTAGATTAGATTCCCTACAGTGCGGAAACAGGCCCTTCGGCCCAACCAGTCCACACCGACCCTCCGAAGAGTAACCCACCCAGACCCATCTCCCTCTGACTAATGCACCTAACACTACGGGCAATTGAGCATGGCCAATCCACCCTGACCTGCATATTTTTGGACTGTGGGAGGAAACCGGAGCACCCGGAGGAAACCCCAGGCAGACAATGTGCAAACTCTACCCAGACAGTCGCCCCGAGGCGAAAGCAGGTAATGACAGAGGTGACCATATACCTGAGCACTCACAAACAGCAGGTATGATCAAGACAGGGTCAACTGCTTGAAACAGGTCCCCAGATCCTTCATAACCTGAGTTATTTATTGAGAACGTTGAATGTTTTCACTTTGGCGAAGGGTTTTGGGGGGGAGGGGGGGGGGGGGTGGAAATTGGCCTTTTCACTGACCATGTTGCTGGTTGCAGCCTCAGTTTGAAGTCTCGGAGGAGTAGTTTGCGTGCAGTGTCTCTGCACACTTGAGAATGGCTCCGTTAGCTCTCGGCTGGAGCTGTTGTGTACGTTGATGGGCGCCACCTTATGGGAATGTATTGGAGAGCGAGCGCAGGGAGAAATGGTTCAAGGATTGAGTAATGTCGGTCATGAAGGGAGACTGGAGAGTTGGGGATCGTTCCCTTTGGACAGGAGAACGCTGAGAGGAGATTTGAGTTCGATTTTCCATACCCTGAGTGGGCCGCCTGGAGGAGGTAGGGAGATTCACAGTGATGGTCAAAGGAAACGAGGGGTGATGAGGGAAAACAAAATGTTTTTCACGCCGCGAGTGGTTAATGTGGAGAAGGCCTCAGCCTGGGGTGGAGGTATTGATGAGGACATTGGCTGGTGAGTTGGAGAGGGAAAATGGGCAGGGATATGGAGAAAAGGCAGGAGATTCGGGGGTGGGGGGTGGGGATAGAATCGATGCAGGCATGATGGGCTGAAAAGCCGCCTCCTGTGCTGTGCCAATTCTGGTTGGTGGATTCGATCACATGACGCTCTCCGCTCCCCTCAGCCTGTCCTTTGGCCGAGGGATAGTGCGGAGCTGGGCGGTAGTGTCCCTTCAGTGTGGACGCGCCGGTCACTCTGCACATCAAGTCAAGCCCTGACGATCGTCCCAGACTGACCCATGACCCCCTCTGCCCCCGTCACTTTGCACTTCCTGGGGCTAACCCACCTGGGGTCTGCACATCCCTGGACACTGCGGGGCAATTTAGCACCACCCTGACCTGCACATCTTTTGGAGTGTGGGAGGAAACCGGAGCACCCGGAGGGAACCCACGCAGACACGGGGGGAGAACGTGCAAACTCCACACAGAGAGTCGTCTGAGGCTGGACTCAAAACCCAGCTGCCAACCACTGAGACACCGTGTCATTCCCAAGGCATTAGAGTTCATAGTGAGTTCACAGAGGGTTCACAGTGAGATGATTTGAGTCCAGAGATAGGGATGGCTTACCGCAGTGGGACAGGGACTTTGGCGAGAGCCCGCTTGGAGTATTGTAGTCTCATCACCTGAGGAAGGATTTCTGGCTATCAGAGGGGACTGATTCCTGGGCTGACAGGACAGATGCATGAAGAGAGACTGGATGGAGAAGGACTATCTCCACTAGAATTGAGGAGCGCGATGAGGGATCCCACGGGCAGATGCAGGAAAAACGTCCCTGATGACTGGGCGGTCCAGGACCAGGGGGGGGGTCACCGTCTCTTGAGACCGGCTGGGCCATTGAGAGCTGAGATAGAGGAGAAGTGAGAATGTGGGAACCTGTGGGGATCCCTGCGACCAAAAAGCAGCTGGAGCGTAAACACTGAATATTTCCAAGATGGAGTCGGATACAGTTGTAGAGTCATGTAGTCATACAGCCAGGAAATAGACCCTTCGGCCCAACCAGTCCGTGCTGACCCTAATTCCAAACGAAACCAGTCCCACCTGTCTCCTCCTGGTCCATATACCCCCCCCCCCCCAAACCTTTCTTTACGCATGTGCTCATCCAAGCATCTTTGAAGTTTTGTAACTGTTCATTCCGCACATGAACCACGCTCTGCGGGGAACAAATCGCCTCTCTTGTCCTTTTTAAGTCTTCCCTCTCTCACCTTACAAAAATGCGACCCCCCCCTCCCCTAACCCCCACCAGAGAAAAGGCCAATGACCTTATCGACACCCCTCACGATTCGGTAAACCCCCATAAGGTCAGCCCTCATCCAGAGAACGAAGACCCAGCCGAACCACCCAGCTTCTCTTCATAACTCAATCCCTCCGTTCCCGGCACCATCCTGAGAAGTCTCTTCCGAGCCCCCTCCAGTTTACTCATGTCCTTTCCTGCAACAGAAGTGGAGCCAGAATCCCAGGAGGGGCCCCACCAATAAAACCTCAACATGACGCCTCAACCCCAGCACTCAAAGGGGCTGAGCAATGAAGGTGAAAGGGAGGACTGCAAGATGCTGGAGTCAAGATCAGTGTGGTGCTGGAAAAGCACAGCAGGTCAGGCAGCGTCCGGGGAGCAGGAGAATCGACGTTTCGGATGAAAGCCCTTCATCGGGAAATCAGCAATGAAGGAGAGTGTGCCAAACGCCATCTTAACCGCCCTGTCTATATGGGACACAAACATCAGAGAGTGATGTCCCTGAATTCATTACTCTCTCTGGTCTACAACACCCCCCATTTTAATTGTAAGGTCTGCATTTTCCAAAATGCACTGATCTACATCCAACTCCACCTGCCACTCCTCAGCCCACTGACCCCAAGCTCCCTTTGTCACCATAGCTCGCCGACTTCACTGTCCACACTGCCACCAATTTTCACCGGGTGGATGCAGAAACCTTGATTGCTCTTTTGGGAGCGTTGGGAGAGAAGGGCCAGACAAGGTCACCCATGTATAACCCGACAGGAGGAAACAATCTCGGAGGGAAATGAATCTTTGGAATCCCCTTCCGCGAACGTCAGTGGATGCAGAGGTTTTCAGTATTTCCAAGGCAGAGAGAGAGAGATGTTCTGGATGTAGGTTTGCTCACTGAGCTGGAAGGTTCATTTCCAGACGTTTCGTCACCCTACTAGGTAACATCGTCAGTGGGCCTCTGGTGAAGCGCTGCTGATAATTCCTGCTTTCTAGTTATATGTTTGGGTTTCTTTGGGTGGGCAATGTCATTTCTTCTGGTGATGTCATTTCCTCTGGTGATGTCATTTCCTGTTCCTTTTCTCAGGGGGTGGTAGATGGGGTCTAACTCCATGCGCTTGTTGATAGAGTTCCGGTTGGAATGCCATGCTTCGAGGAATTCTCGTGCGGGTCTCTGTATTGACAAAGGTTATCAGGGAGGGGGGAATGCAGCTCCGAGAAGTAGAGGTTTCGATGAGATCAAGGCCATCAGTGTCCCTGATGATGGGGGTTTGATGGTTCCCCTCCCTCCCTGAGGGCCATTAGTGTCCCTGATGATGGGGGTTTGATGGTTTCCCTCCCTCCCTTAGGGCCATTAGTGTCCCTGATGATGGGGGTTTGATGGTTTCCCTCCCTCCCTTAGGGCCATTAGTGTCCCTGATGATGGGGGTTTGATGGTTTCCATCCCTCCCTGAGGGCCATTAGTGTCCCTGATGATGGGGGTTTGATGGTTCCCCTCCCTCCCTGAGGGCCATTAGTGTCCCTGATGATGGGGGTTTGATGGTTCCCCTCCCTCCCTGAGGGCCATTAGTGTCCCTGATGATGGGGGTTTGATGGTTTCCCCCCCCCTCCCTGAGGGCCATTAGTGTCCCTGATGATGGGGGTTTGATGGTTTCCCCCCCCTCCCTGAGGGCCATTAGTGTCCCTGATGATGGGGGTTTGATGGTTTCCCCTCCCTGAGGGCCATTAGTGTCCCTGATGATGGGGGTTTGATGGTTCCCCCTCCCTGAGGGCCATTAGTGTCCCTGATGATGGGGGTTTGATGGTTCCCCTCCCTCCCTGAGGGCCATTAGTGTCCCTGATGATGGGGGTTTGATGGTTTCCCCCCCCCTCCCTGAGGGCCATTAGTGTCCCTGATGATGGGGGTTTGATGGTTTCCCCCCCCCTCCCTGAGGGCCATTAGTGTCCCTGATGATGGGGGGTTTGATGGTTTCCCTCCCTGAGGGCCATTAGTGTCCCTGATGATGGGGGTTTGATGGTTTCCCTCCCTGAGGGCCATTAGTGTCCCTGATGATGGGGGTTTGATGGTTTCCCTCCCTCCCTGAGGGCCATTAGTGTCCCTGATGATGGGGGTTTGATGGTTCCCCTCCCTCCCTGAGGGCCATTAGTGTCCCTGATGATGGGGGTTTGATGGTTTCCCTCCCTCCCTGAGGGCCATTAGTGTCCCTGATGATGGGGGTTTGATGGTTTCCCTCCCTCCCTGAGGGCCATTAGTGTCCCTGATGATGGGAGTTTGATGGTTTCCCTCCCTCCCTGAGGGCCATTAGTGTCCCTGATGATGGGGGTTTGATGGTTCCCCTCCCTGAGGGCCATTAGTGTCCCTGATGATGGGGGTTTGATGGTTTCCCCTCCCTCCCTGAGGGCCATTAGTGTCCCTGATGATGGGGGTTTGATGGTTCTCCCTCCCTCCCTGAGGGCCATTAGTGTCCCTGATGATGGGGGTTTGATGGTTTCCCTCCCTCCCTGAGGGCCATTAGTGTCCCTGATGATGGGGGTTTGATGGTTCCCCTCCCTGAGGGCCATTAGTGTCCCTGATGATGGGGGTTTGATGGTTCCCCTCCCTCCCTGAGGGCCATTAGTGTCCCTGATGATGGGGGTTTGATGGTTTCCCTCCCTCCCTGAGGGCCATTAGTGTCCCTGATGATGGGGGTTTGATGGTTTCCCTCCCTCCCTGAAGGCCATTAGTGTCCCTGATGATGGGGGTTTGATGGTTTCCCTCCCTGAAGGCCATTAGTGTCCCTGATGATGGGGGTTTGATGGTTTCCCTCCCTGAAGGCCATTAGTGTCCCTGATGATGGGGGTTTGATGGTTCCCCTCCCTCCCTGAAGGCCATTAGTGTCCCTGATGATGGGGGTTTGATGGTTTCCCTCCCTGAAGGCCATTAGTGTCCCTGATGATGGGGGTTTGATGGTTCCCCTCCCTCCCTGAGGGCCATTAGTGTCCCTGATGATGGGGGTTTGATGGTTTCCCCTCCCTCCCTGAGGGCCATTAGTGTCCCTGATGATGGGGGTTTGATGGTTTCCCCTCCCTGAGGGCCATTAGTGTCCCTGATGATGGGGGTTTGATGGTTTCCCTCCCTCCCTGAGGGCCATTAGTGTCCCTGATGATGGGGGTTTGATGGTTTCCCTCCCTCCCTGAGGGCCATTAGTGTCCCTGATGATGGGGGTTTGATGGTTTCCCTCCCTCCCTGAAGGCCATTAGTGTCCCTGATGATGGGGGTTTGATGGTTCCCCTCCCTGAAGGCCATTAGTGTCCCTGATGATGGGGGTTTGATGGTTTCCCTCCCTCCCTGAAGGCCATTAGTGTCCCTGATGATGGGGGTTTGATGGTTCCCCTCCCTGAAGGCCATTAGTGTCCCTGATGATGGGGGTTTGATGGTTTCCCTCCCTCCCTGAAGGCCATTAGTGTCCCTGATGATGGGGGTTTGATGGTTCCCCTCCCTGAGGGCCATTAGTGTCCCTGATGATGGGGGTTTGATGGTTTCCCCTCCCTGAGGGCCATTAGTGTCCCTGATGATGGGGGTTTGATGGTTTCCCTCCCTCCCTGAGGGCCATTAGTGTCCCTGATGATGGGGGTTTGATGGTTCCCCTCCCTGAGGGCCATTAGTGTCCCTGATGATGGGGGTTTGATGGTTTCCCTCCCTCCCTGAGGGCCATTAGTGTCCCTGATGATGGGGGTTTGATGGTTTCCCTCCCTCCCTGAGGGCCATTAGTGTCCCTGATGATGGGGTTTGATGGTTTCCCCTCCCTCCCTGAGGGCCATAAGTGTCCCTGATGATGGGGGTTTGATGGTTCCCCTCCCTGAAGGGCCATTAGTGTCCCTGATGATGGGGTTTGATGGTTTCCCTCCCTGAGGGCCATTAGTGTCCCTGATGATGGGGGTTTGATGGTTTCCCTCCCTCCCTGAGGGCCATTAGTGTCCCTGATGATGGGGGTTTGATGGTTTCCCCTCCCTGAGGGCCATTAGTGTCCCTGATGATGGGGTTTGATGGTTTCCCTCCCTGAGGGCCATTAGTGTCCCTGATGATGGGGGTTTGATGGTTTCCTCCTCCTCCCTGAGGGCCATTAGTGTCCCTGATGATGGGGGTTTGATGGTTCCCCCTCCCTGAAGGGCCATTAGTGTCCCTGATGATGGGGGTTTGATGGTTTCCCTCCCTCCCTGAGGGCCATTAGTGTCCCTGATGATGGGGGTTTGATGGTTTCCCTCCCTCCCTGAGGGCCATTAGTGTCCCTGATGATGGGGGTTTGATGGTTTCCCTCCCTGAGGGCCATTAGTGTCCCTGATGATGGGGGTTTGATGGTTTCCTCCCTCCCTGAGGGCCATTAGTGTCCCTGATGATGGGGGTTTGATGGTTTCCCTCCCTCCCTGAGGGCCATTAGTGTCCCTGATGATGGGGGTTTGATGGTTCCCCTCCCTGAGGGCCATTAGTGTCCCTGATGATGGGGGTTTGATGGTTTCCCCTCCCTGAGGGCCATTAGTGTCCCTGATGATGGGGGTTTGATGGTTTCCCTCCCTCCCTGAGGGCCATTAGTGTCCCTGATGATGGGGGTTTGATGGTTCCCCTCCCTGAGGGCCATTAGTGTCCCTGATGATGGGGGTTTGATGGTTCCCCTCCCTCCCTGAGGGCCATTAGTGTCCCTGATGATGGGGGTTTGATGGTTTCCCTCCCTCCCTGAGGGCCATTAGTGTCCCTGATGATGGGGGTTTGATGGTTCCCCTCCCTCCCTGAGGGCCATTAGTGTCCCTGATGATGGGGGTTTGATGGTTCCCCTCCCTCCCTGAGGGCCATTAGTGTCCCTGATGATGGGGTTTGATGGTTTCCTCCCTCCCTGAGGGCCATTAGTGTCCCTGATGATGGGGGTTTGATGGTTCCCCTCCCTCCCTGAGGGCCATTAGTGTCCCTGATGATGGGGGTTTGATGGTTTCCCTCCCTCCCTGAGGGCCATTAGTGTCCCTGATGATGGGGGTTTGATGGTTCCCCTCCCTGAGGGCCATTAGTGTCCCTGATGATGGGGGTTTGATGGTTCCCCTCCCTCCCTGAGGGCCATTAGTGTCCCTGATGATGGGGTTTGATGGTTCCCCTCCCTGAGGGCCATTAGTGTCCCTGATGATGGGGGTTTGATGGTTCCCTCCCTCCCTGAGGGCCATTAGTGTCCCTGATGATGGGGGTTTGATGGTTCCCCTCCCTGAGGGCCATTAGTGTCCCTGATGATGGGGGTTTGATGGTTCCCGTCCCTGAGGGCCATTAGTGTCCCTGATGATGGGGGTTTGATGGTTCCCCCTCCCTGAGGGCCATTAGTGTCCCTGATGATGGGGGTTTGATGGTTCCCCTCCGACATCCTGAGGGCCATTAGTGTCCCTGATGATGGGGGTTTGATGGTTTCCCTCCCTCCCTGAGGGCCATTAGTGTCCCTGATGATGGGGGTTTGATGGTTCCTCCTCCCTGAGGGCCATTAGTGTCCCTGATGATGGGGGTTTGATGGTTCCCCCTCCCTGAGGGCCATTAGTGTCCCTGATGATGGGGGTTTGATGGTTTCCCCTCCCTGAGGGCCATTAGTGTCCCTGATGATGGGGGTTTGATGGTTCCCCTCCCTCCCTGAGGGCCATTAGTGTCCCTGATGATGGGGGGTTTGATGGTTTCCCTCCCTCCCTGAGGGCCATTAGTGTCCCTGATGATGGGGGTTTGATGGTTCCCCTCCCTCCCTGAGGGCCATTAGTGTCCCTGATGATGGGGGTTTGATGGTTTCCCCTCCTCCCTGAGGGCCATTAGTGTCCCTGATGATGGGGGTTTGATGGTTTCCCCTCCCTGAGGGCCATTAGTGTCCCTGATGATGGGGGGTTTGATGGTTCCCCCTCCCTGAGGGCCATTAGTGTCCCTGATGATGGGGGTTTGATGGTTCCCCTCCCTCCCTGAGGGCCATTAGTGTCCCTGATGATGGGAGTTTGATGGTTCCCTCCCTGAGGGCCATTAGTGTCCCTGATGATGGGGGTTTGATGGTTCCCCTCCCTCCCTGAGGGCCATTAGTGTCCCTGATGATGGGGTTTGATGGTTTCCCCTCCCTGAGGGCCATTAGTGTCCCTGATGATGGGGGTTTGATGGTTCCCTCCTCCCTGAGGGCCATTAGTGTCCCTGATGATGGGGGTTTGATGGTTTCCCCTCCCTCCCTGAGGGCCATTAGTGTCCCTGATGATGGGGGTTTGATGGTTTCCCCTCCCTGAGGGCCATTAGTGTCCCTGATGATGGGGGTTTGATGGTTTCCCTCCCTCCCTGAGGGCCATTAGTGTCCCTGATGATGGGGGTTTGATGGTTTCCCTCCCTCCCTGAGGGCCATTAGTGTCCCTGATGATGGGGGGTTTGATGGTTTCCCCTCCCTGAGGGCCATTAGTGTCCCTGATGATGGGGGTTTGATGGTTCCCCTCCCTGAGGGCCATTAGTGTCCCTGATGATGGGGTTTGATGGTTTCCCCTCCCTGAGGGCCATTAGTGTCCCTGATGATGGGGGGTTTGATGGTTCCCCTCCCTGAGGGCCATTAGTGTCCCTGATGATGGGGGTTTGATGGTTCCCCTCCCTCCCTGAGGGCCATTAGTGTCCCTGATGATGGGGGTTTGATGGTTTCCCTCCCCTGAGGGCCATTAGTGTCCCTGATGATGGGGGTTTGATGGTTCCCCTCCCTCCCTGAGGGCCATTAGTGTCCCTGATGATGGGGGTTTGATGGTTTCCCCTCCCTGAGGGCCATTAGTGTCCCTGATGATGGGGGTTTGATGGTTCCCTCCCTCCCTGAGGGCCATTAGTGTCCCTGATGATGGGGGTTTGATGGTTCCCTCCCTCCCTGAGGGCCATTAGTGTCCCTGATGATGGGGGTTTGATGGTTCCTCCCTCCCTGAGGGCCATTAGTGTCCCTGATGATGGGGGTTTGATGGTTTCCCTCCCTCCCTGAGGGCCATTAGTGTCCCTGATGATGGGGGTTTGATGGTTTCCCTCCCTCCCTGAGGGCCATTAGTGTCCCTGATGATGGGGGTTTGATGGTTCCCCTCCCTGAGGGCCATTAGTGTCCCTGATGATGGGGGTTTGATGGTTCCCCTCCCTGAGGGGCCATTAGTGTCCCTGATGATGGGGGTTTGATGGTTTCCCTCCCTCCCTGAGGGCCATTAGTGTCCCTGATGATGGGGGTTTGATGGTTTCCCCTCCCTGAGGGCCATTAGTGTCCCTGATGATGGGGGTTTGATGGTTCCCCTCCCTGAGGGCCATTAGTGTCCCTGATGATGGGGGTTTGATGGTTTCCCCTCCCTGAGGGCCATTAGTGTCCCTGATGATGGGGGTTTGATGGTTCCCCTCCCTCCCTGAGGGCCATTAGTGTCCCTGATGATGGGGGTTTGATGGTTTCCCTCCCTCCCTGAGGGCCATTAGTGTCCCTGATGATGGGGTTTGATGGTTTCCCCTCCCTGAGGGCCATTAGTGTCCCTGATGATGGGGGTTTGATGGTTTCCCCTCCCTGAGGGCCATTAGTGTCCCTGATGATGGGGGTTTGATGGTTTCCCTCCCTCCCTGAGGGCCATTAGTGTCCCTGATGATGGGGGTTTGATGGTTTCCCCTCCCTGAGGGCCATTAGTGTCCCTGATGATGGGGGTTTGATGGTTCCCCTCCCTCCCTGAGGGCCATTAGTGTCCCCTGATGATGGGGGTTTGATGGTTCCCTCCCTCCCTGAGGGCCATTAGTGTCCCTGATGATGGGGGTTTGATGGTTCCCTCCCTCCCTGAGGGCCATTAGTGTCCCTGATGATGGGGGTTTGATGGTTCCCTCCCTCCCTGAGGGCCATTAGTGTCCCTGATGATGGGGGTTTGATGGTTCCCCCTCCCTGAGGGCCATTAGTGTCCCTGATGATGGGGGTTTGATGGTTTCCCTCCCTCCCTGAGGGCCATTAGTGTCCCTGATGATGGGGGTTTGATGGTTTCCCTCCCTCCCTGAGGGCCATTAGTGTCCCTGATGATGGGGGTTTGATGGTTCCCCCTCCCTGAGGGCCATTAGTGTCCCTGATGATGGGGGTTTGATGGTTTCCCCCCTCCCTGAGGGCCATTAGTGTCCCTGATGATGGGGTTTGGTGGTTTCCCTCCCTCCCTGAGGGCCATTAGTGTCCCTGATGATGGGGTTTGATGGTTCCCCTCCCTGAGGGCCATTAGTGTCCCTGATGATGGGGGTTTGATGGTTCCTCCCTCCCTGAGGGCCATTAGTGTCCCTGATGATGGGGGTTTGATGGTTCCCCTCCCTGAGGGCCATTAGTGTCCCTGATGATGGGGGTTTGATGGTTTCCCTCCCTCCCTGAGGGCCATTAGTGTCCCTGATGATGGGGGTTTGATGGTTTCCCTCCCTCCCTGAGGGCCATTAGTGTCCCTGATGATGGGGGTTTGATGGTTTCCCTCCTCCCTGAGGGCCATTAGTGTCCCTGATGATGGGGGTTTGATGGTTCCCTCCTCCCTGAGGGCCATTAGTGTCCCTGATGATGGGGGTTTGATGGTTCCCCCTCCCTGAGGGGCCATTAGTGTCCCTGATGATGGGGGTTTGATGGTTTCCCTCCCTCCCTGAGGGCCATTAGTGTCCCTGATGATGGGGGTTTGATGGTTCCCCCTCCCTGAGGGCCATTAGTGTCCCTGATGATGGGGGTTTGATGGTTCCCTCCCTCCCTGAGGGCCATTAGTGTCCCTGATGATGGGGGTTTGATGGTTCCCTCCCTCCTGAGGGCCATTAGTGTCCCTGATGATGGGGGTTTGATGGTTTCCCTCCCTCCCTGAGGGCCATTAGTGTCCCTGATGATGGGGGTTTGATGGTTTCCCTCCCTCCCTGAGGGCCATTAGTGTCCCTGATGATGGGGGTTTGATGGTTCCCTCCCTCCCTGAGGGCCATTAGTGTCCCTGATGATGGGGGTTTGATGGTTCCCTCCCTCCCTGAGGGCCATTAGTGTCCCTGATGATGGGGGTTTGATGGTTCCCCTCCCTCCCTGAGGGCCATTAGTGTCCCTGATGATGGGGGTTTGATGGTTTCCCCTCCCTCCCTGAGGGCCATTAGTGTCCCTGATGATGGGGGTTTGATGGTTCCCCTCCCTGAGGGCCATTAGTGTCCCTGATGATGGGGGTTTGATGGTTCCCTCCCTCCCTGAGGGCCATTAGTGTCCCTGATGATGGGGGTTTGATGGTTCCCCCTCCCTGAGGGCCATTAGTGTCCCTGATGATGGGGGTTTGATGGTTCCCTCCCTCCCTGAGGGCCATTAGTGTCCCTGATGATGGGGGGTTTGATGGTTCCCTCCCTCCCTGAGGGCCATTAGTGTCCCTGATGATGGGGGTTTGATGGTTTCCCCCTCCCTGAGGGCCATTAGTGTCCCTGATGATGGGGGTTTGATGGTTCCCCTCCCCTGAGGGCCATTAGTGTCCCTGATGATGGGGGTTTGATGGTTTCCCTCCCTGAGGGCCATTAGTGTCCCTGATGATGGGGGTTGATGGTTTCCCCTCCCTCCCTGAGGGCCATTAGTGTCCCTGATGATGGGGGTTTGATGGTTTCCCTCCTCCCTGAGGGCCATTAGTGTCCCTGATGATGGGGGTTTGATGGTTCCCCTCCTCCCTGAGGGCCATTAGTGTCCCTGATGATGGGGGTTTGATGGTTCCCCTCCCTGAGGGCCATTAGTGTCCCTGATGATGGGGGTTTGATGGTTCCCCTCCCTCCCTGAGGGCCATTAGTGTTCCCTGATGATGGGGGTTTGATGGTTTCCCTCCCTCCCTGAGGGCCATTAGTGTCCCTGATGATGGGGGTTTGATGGTTCCCCTCCCTGAGGGGCCATTAGTGTCCCTGATGATGGGGGTTTGATGGTTCCCTCCCTCCCTGAGGGCCATTAGTGTCCCTGATGATGGGGGGTTTGATGGTTTCCTCCCTCCCTGAGGGCCATTAGTGTCCCTGATGATGGGGGGTTTGATGGTTTCCCTCCCTCCCTGAGGGCCATTAGTGTCCCTGATGATGGGGGTTTGATGGTTTCCCCTCCCCTGAGGGCCATTAGTGTCCCTGATGATGGGGGTTTGATGGTTCCCCTCCCTCCCTGAGGGCCATTAGTGTCCCTGATGATGGGGGTTTGATGGTTTCCCTCCCTCCCTGAGGGCCATTAGTTGTCCCTGATGATGGGGGGTTTGATGGGGTTGTCCCTCCCTCCCTGAGGGCCATTAGTGTCCCTGATGATGGGGGTTTGATGGTTCCCCTCCCTCCCTGAGGGCCATTAGTGTCCCTGATGATGGGGGTTTGATGGTTCCCTCCCTCCCTGAGGGCCATTAGTGTCCCTGATGATGGGGGTTTGATGGTTCCCCTCCCTCCCTGAGGGCCATTAGTGTCCCTGATGATGGGGGTTTGATGGTTCCCTCCCTCCCTGAGGGCCATTAGTGTCCCTGATGATGGGGGTTTGATGGTTTCCCTCCCTGAGGGCCATTAGTGTCCCTGATGATGGGGGTTTGATGGTTCCCCTCCCCTCCCTGAGGGCCATTAGTGTCCCTGATGATGGGGGGTGTTGATGGTTTCCCCTCCCTGAGGGCCATTAGTGTCCCTGATGATGGGGGTTTGATGGTTCCCCTCCCTCCCTGAGGGCCATTAGTGTCCCTGATGATGGGGGTTTGATGGTTTCCCTCCTCCCTGAGGGCCATTAGTGTCCCTGATGATGGGGGTTTGATGGTTCTCCCTCCCTGAGGGCCATTAGTGTCCCTGATGATGGGGGTTCTGGATTGGTTTCCCCTCCCTCCTGAGGGGCCATTAGTGTCCCTGATGATGGGGGTTTGATGGTTTCCCTCCCTGAGGGCCATTAGGTGTCCCTGATGATGGGGGT